>NC_041400.2:41640198-41885198 GCF_900747795.2 Erpetoichthys calabaricus | reverse complement strand
CCTTGGAATTAGTTAGTGTAAAACTGCATGGCTGATTTGATGTTCTGTATAGAAAAGTATATTCTTAAAGTTGATGATTTGTGAGACAGAAGAGAATCATGAGTAAATATGAAAATAAGCATTTTATCTTAGTGCACATTAGTATAGTAAGGGTTAAATCACAAAAATTATTATTAATCTTTACTGTTTTCTTTACTTGGTCTTCTGTGGTGGTGTTCTGCATCACCATCAACGTCCTGTGCAGCCGCCTGTGATGTCTGAATGAAAGCGGATACCCCACAACCTGCAACGAGACCCACTGTATTGAATCCTCTAAGACAAAGCTTAAAAAATAATAATGAAGAAGTATTTAATAAAAAAATGTTACGTATAATGGTCTGGGAAGTTTTTTGGTAAGGAACGTGTGCAGATTTTGTTTTTTTCTCCAGCAAAACTGAACTTTTTACATTTTTTTCTTTCTACCTTGGCTAACTGTCCTTATCATTGAACTGTCATTTAGAGATTTAAAACCACATCTCCGTCACTCTTTATCCTTCTGGATCTTACAGCTGCATTTGATACGGTAGATCATAATGTTCTCCTCCATCGTCTTCACTATATAATTGGACTTTTTGGCATTCCTTTGGAGTGGTTTGAGTCCTATCTTACAGATAGGGCTGAGTATGTGGCTCTGGGGGATGCTAAATCTCATACCCACACTGTTACCTGTGGGGTCCCACAAGGATCAGTCCTTGGGCCAACCCTTTTTAATTTCTATATGCTACCCCTGGGTCACATCATCCGCTGGCATGGAGTTTCATTCCATTGCTATGCGGATGATACGCAGCTCTGTGTGGGACTGGATTTGACTTCTTTTGCACCTTCATCAACTCTTTCCTCCTGCTTGAATGAGATTGAGGCTTGGATGTCCAAGAACTTTCTTAAGTTGAACAGCACCAAAACTGAAGCTCTTTTAATTGGTACCCCCCCATCAACTTAATTCCTCCGTAAATTGTATTTCCTTTTCTGGCCATACCATTACTTTCTCCCCTTTTGTTACTAATTTGGGTGTCAAATTAGAATCCCATTTGTCATTTGATACACATGTCCATCACCTCTGTAAAATTGCATTCCTTCATCTTCGAAACATAGCCAATAGCCATAGCCATAGGCCATCCCTGCCTTTCCCTTTGTAATGCTGAAAAGCTGGTTCATGCCTTTGTCGCCTCCAGGCTGGACTAATGTAATGCACTCCTCATCAGGATCCCCAGAAGAGACTTCAAAAGCTCCAGCAATTCCAAAATAGTGCTGCAAGGATCCTAATGAGGGTGCGGAAATATGAACATATTTCACCAATCCTTTGGTCACTTCATTGGCTCCCTATTCACCTCCGTATTGAATACAAACTTTGCTCACTCACAAGTGCATCCATGGAAATGCTCCACAATACCTTAAGGAACTTCTTATATTACAATCCACTACAAGAATCCTTCATCTTGCAAATACCTATCGCCTTCGCACCCCTATGACCAAACTTCATACAATGGGTGACCAAGCCTTTGCAGTTGCTGCTCCATGGCTCAGGAATGTCGTACCAGAGAACCTGAGAACACAGCAGATTGTAGGCTGTTTTAAAAAAACAGTTAAAGACTTTTCTATTTAGGAAAGCATATTAACAAAATTGCCTCTAATTATTGTTTTATCTTTGTTTTTATATTGTTGTGTCTTTGTTTACATTTTTTTATGTAGCACTTTGAGGTTTACTACAAATGTAAAGTGCCTTATAAATAAAATGAATTATTATTATGATTATTATATATTGTCACACATGCATGTTTCGGAGACAACTAAAGGGCTTGAGTACATGTAATTCCACGCCAGACCAGGGGGTGGTGAAATGCACTAATTCTCCCTCTCGATCTTTTACAGACCATTCTAGGGAAATCCTGCCCGGCTCAGGGGCAGCCAACGACGTCACTTCCGATTCTGGTCCTGATGACATCACTTCCTCTACTGGCCTTTAAAGCCACCATCTTGCTCCCAGTTAGAGTTCTGTTTTGGACTCTGTTGTATGAAAATGTCTGTGCTTTGTCAACAATTTTGCAGCCGGGAAAAATTATTTCTGCAATGTCTTATGGTCATTCTTCTTACAATATATATAAGGACTCTAATTATACTGTATATGTCTTATGTAACTGTGCATTATTTATTTTCTTGTGCACTATTTATGCGTCTTATCTAATTTTATATTTTATTTCTTTTACCTCTTGTAAACCACTTTGAGCTACATCCTTTGTGTGAAAATGTGTTATTGAAATAAATATTGTTGTTGTTGGTAGAAGATAAATGACATGCACTAAACTTTTCCTGAATAACCATTTAGCTTTTGCTATATCAGAGTTGTTATGATTCATTTATGCTCTGAATCTAATCTATCCTTGCAGGATTCAAGTACAATTTTAAGTGCTTCTAAAGGTCATGATTGAACTAGAATGTAACAATTTACTTACAAACGTAAGGCTCTTAACACCAAAATGTTTAGTGCTCCAGTTCATTAGAGAAATAGTCTGATATGTTCTATGCTGTACACAAATACAGCATAGGGCTGTATTGTAATGGGCTGTTTCTGTGATAAAGGCATATAAATGTAACCAAAAATAGTATTTTTTGGGTAATAATCCTATTTATTTATCATCTTGGTACTGTTACTGTAGATGTTACGCAGAATAATGAAACACAGTTACATTTTACTTAAGGCAATTACATTCGATGTAAAGATACACCACAACCACTTTCTTGTATACATTTTCCATGATCAAAAATTTTAGAACACACTGTTTTGTTGTTTGACAAAATTGAGAACCTAACTCCTGCAGTATTATATCAGTTTGTTGTTTTAGTTATAATGTGTATAGTAAAAAAAATTGAATACCATGCTTTCCACAAAAATACCAAGAACAAACTGTCAAATCATTGGAGCTGTTGAAGATAAATCCAAGCTCCCACAAACAGATTTGAATAGGTATGTTTACATCTTACAAGTTACTTTCTGTCTGATTAAATGGAAAATTTGTTGAACACAGCTATAAGTCTACAGCAATCTGTAAAAATGATCAATACTTGTCTTGTCAATGTTATTGAAGATGTTACAGTAAACATGTTTGTGTTTCCTGCTATGTCATTACACTGACTTAAAAGTGTGCATCAGCACATGTACTTGGTTTATCTGGGGTTTGGTTTGGCAGGCCTAAACAGCAAGAGTACAGAATCAGCAAATTAAGCAAACCCAAAATGACGCAAGGTTCAAAAATGGGAAAGCTAATGGTCATGTGACTAAACTATGTGTACAGAAAAATTAAAATGAAAAGGAACCTACCCAGAAAGAATCCATAAACTTGGACAGTAAGTATCCCACAGACACTGGCTTAAACACCAGTAAGAAGTTAATAGTCTGTGACATAATCTGGGGGCCAGACATTACTCTTAAGCAGGGTCAGGTTTGAGAACAGGTTTGAGAACAGAAGAGATACGAAATCCTAAAGTGAGTGGAGAGTGCTATCTTATAAGTTACTGAAACAATTTTAACGCAGAGATATAGCCCTATAAAATGTGGAGATAATTTGAGGGACAGAACCCTTAGATGGATGCCTTGCATAGTGTGCCACACCTTCTGTTCATCCCTAAATTCTAGGGCAACTCTACATTTATGATCTGAAAACATCTTGGAAGGGGGTTCTACAATTTTTAGGCTCTGTCTGACATTATTCTGTATGTTGCCTAACCTAGTGAGGTACTATGCCATACTGGTATACCAACAAAGAAAATAACACCAGTCCTAACAATGAGGGTTTAAAACCATATACTGTGTCACATACAGTATTTTAAAATCTGACCATTTTGTAGTACTTGAGCCTTTAGTATTCACTCATGGATTCTAAGCTTGATTATAAAAAACATATCTGATTTATGCACAAGTTACTGTTGTGAATGTAGTGAAGATTTTTTACCTTTTTTTTTTTTTGGACTTTCTGTAATTTTTTCTTTAGAATTCACAATTTTTTTGTTGGGATCTTGAACATTTTACAATTTTGTTTCATTTTCATTTTATTGTTGGGTATGTTTTTTTGTAGTTTCATTGTATTTGTAATTTTCCATGACACTGTTACTGTTTTTCTAGAGGTTGCACTCAAAATGCAGTGTACCTTTGGTAGCTCCCAGGCTTTATGGCCATTTACGAATATGGTGCCAGGTTTCAGCTATTCCATGTCATAAAAATTTACAGCCAAATAATGGTTTGAGGCTGTTCTCCTGCCCCTCTGCCATTCTTCCATGACTTCTTATTTCTGTATGCCATTCCCAAAAGACTTTTCCTTGTATCACTTTAGTGTTACAGTATATTAGATCTTAAAAATGTAATTGACAGATGGAACAGGCCTTTTAATTTATGCTGCTTGTGACTTGTCTTGTACAATATTAGCAAGACATCTTTAAAATCTAATCTACTAATGGGAGGCCTTATCCTTATACAGTATATATTAATAGATAGATAGATACTTTATTAATCCCAAGGGGAAATTCACATATATTACATTACCTCATGGCTTGACACAGTTAAGAACTGGTGCTGGAGAAATCAGGTTCCACTCAGCAAGACATACAGACTGCATTCATGATGTTTAAGCTGTACAAAAATTAGTTTTACTGTTTTATTTCTTACTTTTGCATTCATGTTCTTTGTAACATTTCTTATATACAGTATATGATAAACTGTATTATTTGTTTAAAAATTATAAAATTTGCATTAAAAGCATAGCATTAATTAAAAACTAACATTTTAAATTTAGACTAGAAGCTAGAATGTCCCTATTTCACAATTCTTTAGAAGATATATGGTCTTCAAATGGAACTTGAAATATGGGACTGGAGGAGCTCCCTTTCAAGAGACTAGGACACCGAAAAGCACATGAGGTCTCTTGAGTGTATCTTCTTAAGTGGGTATAAGATGAGGTAAAGAAGGCCTATTTGTCAATGGAAGAAGGGTTATGTTGCAGTTTAGAACAGGGTGATTCCATGGTTTGTCAAGTTATCTGAAAAGGATAATAATGCTTTTAGAAAGTATCTATATTTTATCAGAAGAATTAAGTCAAAGCAGTTTAAAGTAACAATGCTTAAGAAATAGCATGAATTCATGGCATAGTGTTTCTGTGGAAATGTCAAAGATGAAGTCTGGAGACGGTAGATGAAAGAACAGAGACATAACAGTTTAGCTTAATTTGCTTTTAAGGATTTTGCACTATGGTCACAGAGGAGACTGAAAACTGTTTATCAAGTAATACCTACAGACAAGACAAAAAGAAGACCCAGGTTTATTGTTATCCTAGGTTATTTATGTTCTGTACTTAATTAATGTTATATAAGTAAAAAGAAAGGCAAATTATATGTTCTTTCCATCAGTTTCAGCTGTTGGTTTAAAGCAGAATAATGTTTATTCTGAGTGCAGAGATGTTGATGGTGAAACTGTAAAAATATGCATAATATAGTAAAGAAAGCACAAATAAAACAAAGCCTAGCAGTCTCAGTGGGATTAAGAAAACAGGCTTTGTCTTTTTCGATTAGGTAGGATGAAGAACAATGAAAAGCAGACTTTGTAGTTATCAGAACCTTTCACAAATACAATGATAAAATAGTTAACATTTTCACTTGAGACCAGAAACATCCTATTATGCCCTAAAGTCTACTGCAGCTACAATCAGTACTGCACTTAATATATTACTACACATTATTATACTATGTTTTGGTACCATGTATTAAATAAATACATCTGACTACAGACAAAGCTAGGTCATCTAGTGCATGTGTCTACCTACTAAAGTTTTCAGTGTTGAGAAAATTGAAACAGTGTTTTGCAAATGCAGATGCTTTAATCCGCAGAAGAAGCTTGTGAAGTATGCTGTTTTAAAAGAATGATCCATTTTAATTACAATCTACAACATACATTCAAACAATACAAATATTGTCAGGAAAAGAAAGAATACAAACACATACAAATGAGACAAAAAAACATGGCATATATTACAAATGAGTAAATATCTTCAACTGTATTATACAGCTTGGCAAATTTAACAGTATTTCATTAACATTGTTTGTGCCTGTTGTTCACTTTCCCATGTAATATTATTAAATGTATTTTTTGTTGACTTGAAATTTAAAATTTAAATAGTTAAACTGTAAATTTGTGAAAAGAATTTCATTTTAACCTCTCTCCTCCATTTCCACAACAGTTTAAGTATTCAAAAAATGGCCAGAAGAGATCATTGCCACACAGAGACAAATAGTCCTTATCCCACTGCTGACTTAACATAAGAAATATTTAATTTTTTTACTGTGGTTTGTTGCACTCTACAATGGCAATACCATAATCCACAATGATAATAACATAGCCAACATTATTAAAATGCAATGATCAATGGCAAAAACATAGCCAAACGTTGTATATAATAAACTGACAAAGGTAATAAAAAAGGCAAGTTTTTTCTTTAAATGTCTTGTAAAAGCAATAAAACAGACTGTATTTGCCTTGAAATAGTCCACAAAGGCAATAAAATAAACAATATTTATCACTTAATGGCTGATAAAGCAAATAAAATAGACAAAATTTGTCATTAAATAGGCTATAATGTCAATAAAACAAACAATATTTGTATATAAACAGCCAACAATAGCATTCCACTCATTCACACATCTGTAAACATACAGATGCTAAACTATTATTCTAGAACAAATAAAAGACAAGAAAAAAAGAATTTAAAATGGTCACAGTATGGTGAGTCTTGCACTACAGGAAAGTGACTGATGGACAGGAAAAACCCACGTAATGACTAATAATCAACTGCATTCAGGGAGGGTAAGGGACATGTCAGAAGCCATACCATCTGCACTTCAGAACAGGTATTCCACTTGAAGCTAAGCATGTTTGGGCCCAGCAAGCACTGGGATGTGAGACTGGCTGGGAAAATCTTCAGTTGCTGCTGGAAGATATGTTGGTGACGTTATTGGGGGTGCTGACACTGTGGTATGTATGCGGATCCCAAAGCCCCAGTGCACTGATGGGGACAAACAAATATGATGCAGACACAACAACTGCAGTTGCTATGACAATTCACTCTACTCCCAAAAAAGACAACTCGTGGCGTGCTTCTGAATAGAAGAGCACCCCAGTCTTCGACTACCCTGCCAGTTGTGAAATATTCACAAAATGAGGTACTGAATACAACAGATGACTTTCTTCTTTGATGAAAAGTAAAACAAAAAATAGATATCCTGTGCTGTCAAAAGCAGTAAAAAATACATGTGTTATTGTAACACCAGGGTCCCTTATCATTTAGAGTAGAGCTGAAAACATTGACACTCTGGAATAATCTGCAATAAAGCCAGACAAAGTGAATATGCAGGTCTTCCTTGCACACAGTATCAATCCCTTAGGTTTTCTGAAATGTTAGCACTTTAATTATGATTGATTTTTTAAGCAGTTACATCTTGTTGCCTTTTATTTATTTGTTATGTATATTGCAGTCATGTGTTTGATTAAATATCACTGCTTGGATAAATTTAAAAAAATTCTCCTGTTTCTGGATTTCATTTGGATTTTTTTAACATTGATCAACAGAAAATGACTCTTTAATGTCAACATGAAAATGAACCTCCTCAAAATGATCTAAATTAATTGCAAATGTAAAACACAACATAAGTGATAATTATTCACCGCTTCAATTATTTTTTAGTAGATGCAATTTTAACCACCATGGCAGCCTTGAGTCTGTATGCACAGGTCTCCGTCAGCTTTTCACAACTTAACATTGCAAGTTTTCTCCATTCTTTTTTGCAGTATTGCTCAAGCTGTTGCAGGTTACATGGAGATCCTGAGTGAACAGCATTTTTCTAGTCCAGCCACAAAATCTCATTTGGTTTATGTTCTGGGCCCACATTTATCAAGCATCTCAGAAATACTCCTAGGAATTGCGCTAAAAGTTGGACAAGGAAAAGAATTTGTCTTTCCTCAGAGTAGGACATGAGAAGTATTTATGAAGTGTCATACCTTTACTCTTAGTTAACAGTAAGAGACTCCATGTAAGAATGAATGACATCATGATTATACAGAAGCCCAAGCCACACATTGGTACTAATGATGACTTTTGTAGTCCCCTTTGAAATCATGATGATGCTTTTTAGTTTTCTGATACTAATGCTACAGCTTCACCACAATAATGATAATACAATTAAAACAAGAAGTAGTAAAACATAATAGGATTATAAGATAATAATATGTTATTGCGCTAAGCTACATGTAATTGTTGCCACTTCGCAACAACATCATAAATAATATTGTAATAAGCATTGAGATAAAAAGACAGAGACACACACTGAATGAGAGTAAACCCTGTTATTTAACAATAAATGATCCACAGCCGTACTTACTTCCTGCAGTACAACTAACAGTTATACTGAAACTAGCTACACCTGAAAGTTGTGTCCACTCTTTCAGTGTACTGTGGTGTGCTCTGCCTCCCTCTGTAAACCCCCTTAACTTCTGGAAAGCTGTATTTATCTGATGCTGAGTCTGTAACTGCCTTCCTGGGCTTGTAATGTAACACAAATGTTTTAGGGGTTTGAGGAATGTAAAACTCACTGTACCTGTGTGACATTTCAATGTCAATCATTCATCCTGCCCCACCACGCGTAAATGAAGCATTCACGTAACATACAACTCTATCAAATCTACGTGTTTTTACAAGTTCATTGTTATCCAGCATTTCCAAAATATTGTGGCTTTTCCAGGACTGCTACCTGAAGACAATCTTCTGGCAATTCCTAGTGAATTAGGACAGCTAATGTGCACTACTAAATTCTAATGAAGTTAGAACTAGCTTCCTAAATTAGGAAAATTATTTAAATACTTTTATTCATATTCCGAAGAGTAGGACTAAATTTACGTCACTCTGACATTTTTGAGTAATTTAGAACCATTTACCTACTCTGAAATGCTTGGTAAACATGGGCACAGGACTCTGACACAGCCACTACAGAACATTAATGTTTTTAAGCCATTTCTGTGTATGTTTGACATTATTAAGAGGTGGTTGTCTTGTTAGAAATCAAATCTTCTCCTAAGGTGTGTTTTTCTTGCAGACTGCATCAGGTTTTCCTCCAGGATTTCCCTGCATTTGGCCAGCTAAACTCACAAACCTTTTAGGGCCTGCAACAGAGAAGCATCCCAACAGTATGGTGCTACCATGGGGATGATGTGTTTTTTAGTGATGTGATTATGTGAAGTGTTTGGCTTATGCCAAACATGACATTTAATCTGGTAGCCAAAAAGCTCTGTATGCCATTCCCAAAAGACTTTTCCTTGTATCACTTTAGTGTTACAGTATATTAGATCTTAAAAATGTAATTGACAGATGGGACAGGCCTTTAAATTTATGCTGCTTGTGACTTGTCTTGTTGTACAATATTAGCAAGACATCTTTTGGTCTTCTGGTAAACTCTAACAAAGATGTCATGTGTGTTCTTTTAATAGTGGCTTTCTCTTTGCCACCCTTACAATATGTCACGATGGTGAAGCACCCGGAGAACAGATGCATGCACAATGTCTCTAACCTCAGTCTATGTATCTTGTGACATCTTTAAAATTATCATTGGTCTCTTGGTGGCCTCTTTCACTAGCTGTCTTTTTGCACAATCACAGAGTTTTTGGAGACAGCCTTTAGTTTTACAGCTATGCAGAACTTTTTTCTATTTCTTAAGGATCAATTTAACTGTATGCCAAGAGATATTCAGTGACTTAGATTTGTTCTTGTGTCCAATCCTTGATAGGCTTTTCACAGAGTTGCTTGGAGAGTTCATTTGTCTTTGTTGTGTAAGTTAGGCCATGATGCTAACTCACCTCAAGTTGGGCCAGGAGCAAATATACTACAATCAATATGAATCTCTTGACTACATACAAGTGATCTCCATTGAGCTAATTCTGTGACCTCTAAAAGCAATTGGCTGCACAAGTGAGGATTTGGCTGTGTCATAATAAAGCTAGTGAACACTTACAGCAGTCAGTTATTTTCTGTTTTGTATTTTAAATTAATTTACACCAATTTGCAGTGATCTGTCTTCATTTTGACATTACACAGGCTCACTGCACACAGCATTGGACATCTAAGACATCTAAGAGCATGCATGTACTCAGGCTGATCTACTGGAAACAGGTTGTGGTTACAAGGGAAGGGTAGGCTTCCTGCACTGTGTAGGTTTCTGATGAAAAATTATGCAAAATGTGTGTTTTCATACATCTACATTAATTTTAATGGGTCCTTTTCACATGAAATGTGTGGAAAATATCTCACATTTTTTAAACCACACTATACTCTGTGGTACTGTGAACAGGACAATAAAATGTAACTGAATTAATGCAAAGAACCACAAAGGTGTTAACAATGCCTACATGTGTATGTGCCTATGGACTCTTAATTTGTTCATTATAATTCACAATATTATGCAAATAGTGAAAAAGTTAGGCATGAAACAGCAAAACACTGCACTTTAGACTGCACAGCCGCTGTAACTCACATTAAAATGTGTGTCCATGCTCGTGCTGGCTTAACTGCTTTCCTACCAATTATCTACTTACTGTATATGCTGTACAGATTGTCATACAAAACTGGGGCAGTTTTGTGAAGGGAATACAATAGAACAAATAAGAATAATTTATGTCTTTTTTCTTTTGTAGACACATCCTGGTGATGCTCTCCATCCCCTAATTGTATTCTTAAACAAAATGCATTCTGTTTTATTTGGCAGGATGCTTTCTTTCTTTCTGTGCTTGTTTGTGTGTAGAATTCCTAACATGGAACAGCTATTTCTTTCCAAGGAGAATGTGATTTGCAATATATGTAGATATCTTTTTTATGTTATTTAAAACAACAAAGCATACTGTACATCAAAAAAGAAAACAAATATGTCCAATTGTAAAATAATTTGTTTATATTTTCCTATATGATTGCTGATGAATGAAGCATTATTAGCTTGTTCTAAAAGAATGCAAATTATGTCATACTAAAACTGTTGTTTTCTCTTGATTACTCTATTTCTTTTCTATTGCAGATTAATTCCTTTTTAGCTAGTACAGTACATAAATTGAAATATAATACAAAACTGTAATAGCTAATAAATGACTTTATTAACATTTATTTATTCATATGTATACTAATACGTACATGTAAGAATTTCTGAAATAGCCATGTAAATTGCCTAGTGGTTACACCAGGGTTCTGAACAGTATGCAGCAAAACAAACACATTAAATGTCACACATAAATTTAACGTGTATACTTGCTTATTACTTTCACTTGGCCTTTGGTACAGCAAGGACATAGTAGTTAATTGATTTACTCAAGTTAACGGAAATGATCTCATTAAGCAAGAAATTGACTATTTCTTCCAAGTATATATTTATTTATTTTTAACTGAGTGAAAGAAAACAGAAAATAGAAAAATATAGCAGCAGTGTTAATGTGTTTACCATTTTAAATTTGATTGAAGCATTCTGTTATCCTCTATTAATAAATCTGCTTAATTCAAACCTTTGTAAAAGAGGTGATAACTTTATTTATTATAGGAACAGCATTTTTTATAGTAAATGGATTGGAATATTTAGTTATTGGCTTTGATGCCTTAAATTTTTTGGTGTAGATGTTTTTACAAACTCCATCTGTGGGCTCTGTAAGTGTATTACAGAGCATTATGGGATACTTAGCATTATTAAATAGCATCAACATTACTTAGAGCTTTTCTATACACCTTAAATAACCCATTTACCTATAAACATATGCTTTGTTTTCTTATAAGACACTCAATGTGCGAAATGCAGCTTCCTCTTATGCCATTAAGGCCTTGACACTTGTGTGAAACCCCTGAGCAAGGCACAGGCTTAGCAAACCAACATCATTGATCTTGTGACTCATGATGCTATGATTACAGGCATATAAAAGACAGGGGCATTGGTTATGCTGGAATTGAGATGATTCTTATGACTTGTTCTTGCTTTGCGCTTTGTTACTTTGCTGCTGGGATTTTTGGTACTTTCCTTCTGTAGTTTAAATTTGATTTCTTATTTAAATTGTTTTTAGTGTTTTCCTTAACTTGCCTTCCTTTTCAACTACTCTTTTGTTCTTCTCTTTGTCTTTTTATTGCCTTTAATGTATAACATATAATATTTGGAAAAAGTGGATCTATATAAGTTCCATCATTATGATTATATCTCCAAGACATTTTTTTCAGCTGAACTAAATTATGTTATTTGCAATCAAGAATTGTTAACTAAACATCAGATTACGAAAAACTGGAAGCAAAGCACATTTTTGCCTTATTTGCAATTAAATAGGTCAGTCAATAAATTAAATAATGAAAACTACATGTTTAAAACACTGAATTAATTTAGTTTAACTGCACAAGACCCTTGATTGACAGAGTCTGAGGAATGGACAATCACTTGGTGATGAAGCCTACAATAGTTGACAATGAATTGTTAATGTTGTCATAATGGATCATACAAAGGGTCAAAGCCATTTTGCACTTTTTTAGAAAAAAGAAAGGAAGAAGAGGAGATTTGAGGAAAAGGTAAAGGACTGTCATATCATAGCTATTTTATGATAGGCTTTAGATTAGTAACAATAGTGCTAAGTGAGGATAGAACCAGTGACTAGTTAACATTATCCTGTTTCATATAATATACAGTAGCTGCCAAGTCAATCTGCTAATTAAGACTGAAATGAATGGTTAATAGAGCTCCCTGACACCAGAATTTATAGCTGCATACATCTCTGCAAAAAACATGTGTGAATACATGAATGTGGAGGCAGTTCTGAAACAAAAATGAAATTCACAAAGTAGCACTTTATCATCTGAATCCACTGATGAATGTTCCTCTTAAAAGTTGGAAATGACTTGTATCAATGTAATTGTGGATTCTGCACTCTTTTGTATTATGGGAGATAAGTTAAGAGTCACTTGAGCTGCTGACATTCACACATGAAATGAAGCACACAGAAATATATCCAAACTGATACATTTCTGTCACTCCCCCAGTGACAGTAACAGGAGCAGTATTCCTTAAGACTAATATGAGGTCCACCATGATACAGTGTTCTTGTTGTTATTAGCATCAACCATGTGGCTGATAGACAGACATCATGTGATGAAGTCATTTTGCATAACTTAGGACAACAAAGGCCAGGTTTTAAGTGTTACAAGTAATGACACTGCATCCAATGTATTCATTTGAAACTGCTATCTAGCGGGTAAACTGCTGTCTAGCGGGTAAAATATTGTGTTACTACATTTTGTATTGTTTTTGTCCTGGAAGAATTTTTTTAAATCAACTTAATGTTAGTGGAATAGTTTTCCAATATTCATGACGACAGTTTTTGTCCATGAAGGGTGTGGAATTGGCATGGTGTCTAAACTCACTTAGGGCTACAAATGACCCCAGGGCTGCCAATGGCAACAGCACATCAATTGATACAATCCCTTCATCACCTGAACTGGAATCTGCTGTCTCTGAAAGCTATTTTTTTTATAATATAAGTAGTTAATTATTCTAATCAGTCATCGGTGGACAAAGCCCTGTGAAGTTGAAACCACCTTCCTGATTATGATAGAAAAAGATTTAAAAATTGTGACATCTGATGGGCTACAGAAATCACAGCAGCATTAATCTCAACATAGCTGCTGCTGAAGTACCCCACACCCTTGTTGATCGCATACTTACAAATGGACAGGTGCTGTAAAACACTAAAATTCCAAGAATATTGTTTGTTCAATTTGATTTTATGATTTTAATGTGTCATCAAGATGTCATTTGTTGTTATTATAAATACTGTAGCACTGTACTAGTGTCACCTTCTCTGACTGCCAATGGACTCTCACTGTTTACATCGCTTTTTTGAGTAGATTACTATCCCTTAGAAGGACCGCTTGCTGCTGCCGCACTAGTTGGAATTAATTTGAGATGTAGGCAGACTTGCAGTTTTTCTAGGCTCAACTAAAGCTGGTACTAAAGCTGCTCATTTATATGATGGAATGGCAAGTAGTACCTATAGCGACTCATTCCCCCTGGCCAATGTAACTCATCAGAGCTGTTATTAAAGAGATGTTGTAAGAGTCAATCTTAAGTAACGTTTAATGTTAAATTCATCAAAGTGTTTGCTTAATTTCAATAGAATATCAGTTTCTCATAGTTACTTAGAAAAGTAACTTCAAAAAAGAAAAGTGCAAGAAAAGTGTTTGTATAGAAGAACAAACACTTTACTTTACTTGGTCAACTATTAAAAAAAAGTTGCAAACTAAATTCTGAACTTTTCAAAAGATACAAGGTAATGAAATATTTACGTTCTTGAGGCATTCAAATTCTTTTTTAGCGTTGAACAGCTTCCACCATTAATTTGAAAAAAATATATATATATATTAAACTGCTAGTTGTGTAGCTTGTTTGAATTAATACAAAATTCTCCTTCCCACAAAGAATGCACATTCTTTACAGTAAACGGTTTCATCTGAGCATGGGAATGATTTATTTCAAGTCACATATCAAGAAGTATTAAATTACACCAGCAGAGAGAATGCAGAGAAAAATTATTAGTCAGAAATACAAGAAAAGCAGGATGCACTTTTCAAATCATGGACCATGCAAATTGTTTAAAGGTGATTTTTGCAAAAGAGGATAGTGTGTGTAGAGGATGAATGTTTCATGGCAACTGTTAAATTGCATATCAAGCTTCTGTACAGATCAGAAGAGCAATCAGAAATGGATTTGTCTGTCAGCATTTTATTTAAACTTAATACGATTCCATTGAAGCTGCCCTGTTCAGTGGAATTTAAACTTCATAGTAAGTATAAGAGTTCTAGGAGAAACATAAAATGGGATTGCAATTAATAAAAAGCAATATTGATACCTGACAGAAACCAGCCCTGACCAGAATGTCATTTTATTTCCCATTCTTGCAGTTAGCATTGGCACCACACCATGCTCTAGTAAGTAACTGGATGATTTAAAAGGGCAGTTGAAACAATATCAGGAAATTAACAGACAAATGAAAAGAGTAAAAAAGAAAAAATTGTTAATCTTTTTAATCTTTAACAAAAATACAATGACTAAAAAAAATATTAATCTAATAAAAATTAAACTAAAATCAAACAAAAAAGGATATTCATCTGAAATTAAAACTGCATAATCAAAAACTAACAGAAACAAAATAAAAATGAGTGGAAACAAAAATCTGTTTTTTACTTTTCTAAAAATAAACTATCTGCTGTGGATTGTTGCTGTGGATCACTGAAGTGTGAGTGTGTGTAGGCATGTACAACTTTGAGTGCACAACATTTCCAAGCAGTACACAAAGAAGCGAGTCAGAAACTCATTCTGCCAAAGTTTACCATGGAGGGGCAGCACAATGGCCCTCCTCCTTATAACCACCTGCTAAATACTGCATTTTCCTTTGAAAATCGACATTAAACTGACTCAGTTAGCTTGCCTTACGCCCACCTAAATGTTATTTCTGTATAATTTAACGGTTATTTGCTTTGAATTAATTCTTGTTTGTGAGACACAACAAAGCAAACCATGATGACCAAAAATTTTAACAGATAATGATTTGAAGAAGAATGCATTAACATCTGATCTGAAACCCTGATCTGAATTCTAGCCACTGAATCTGAGAAGAGTGCTAGAGCTAGCAGTTTAGAATAATTCACCATTGTTATGTCTTGGTAGAGTGATATATTACTCTCCTTTCCCCTTTTGTATTATTAATATGTAGCCTTTGTCAGAATGCCTAAAATCTCCCAGACTTACCACTGTTTATTAGGTATTGTACCATATAACTTCTCCCCACCTTCCCTTCTACATCTATAACCTCACGCAATTAGGTGTAGTAAAAAACAAGCAGGACTTAAGTTACATGTAAAATAATGTATTATTGATAATATTCATAAATAATAATAATATGCAAAGTATATTTGAATATTGGCAACCATACAACCTGATAAATGGTGATGTGTAGTTTCAGGCGGCACACAGACTTGTTTGTTACTTAAAATGTCTCTAGTCAAGTCCTCATTTGTGGTCCGCTTTCTTCAGAATAGGCCGCATGCCTGTCTCAATATGGCTGCCGAGCTGTGCTCGTCATTGTGTTGTCCTTTTCAGTTCATGGTATGAGATGATCTTTCATCAGTTTGGTAAGAGAGAGAGAGCGAGGTAAAGCAAGCAAATTTATAGGTTTTCTGTCCAACCCCTACAGTCAATAGGGTGTCATAGTACTTAAAAGCTTTTGATACAAGGAAGTTCCAAACAGCCATAATTCAGACCAATGGGGGGACAAAAAACCTTCACACCTGCCCTCCAAACCATGTGTTAAGCTAAAGCTGGGCAGTTAGGCAGCCTGGCTTTCCTGTGGGGGTTGACCGAGAGACTTTAGCAGAGAAATATTGGCCAAACTTGTTTGAGGCACTTCCCCCCACCCTGTCATAAAATTATAAAGAGACTCATTCCTAAAAGGGGGAAGGGGTTCTTAAACCATCAAACCATTGCTGTTATTATCTATAATGTAACACTAATATTACATTGCTTTGTTTAAGTTACAAATAAAGACATACAAAATATTTATCAACTTGTACACAAAATTTCACATTACAACAACCATTAAGTTGAATACATTTGTAGAAATTATAATATTCTAAAAATCATTGTGTTTATTTGCAATAATATGAGAGCTGTAACAGGTTTGAAGAGAGAATACCAGGAACAGCAGGATGAGCTACTTTCTGTCAAATCTACAAACACAAATACAACTTGGTGTGCAAAGCATGTTAATGTGAACCGTGTAGCTTTTTATCACAGAGTTCCTCCTCATCTGACTTCATTTACATTGAACTTAAACATGTTCTTGTCAATGTGCTCTGTTATTAGCTTTTGACTAATGGAGAAGTTTTCAGAAAAATCAACCTCTTATGTCTGGTTTATATTTCTACCTTGCACTTTATACTGTTGGGTAAGGTTCTGGTGGGTAAGGCAGATTCAATAATGAATGAATGAATGAATGAATGGATGGATGGAGAGAAAATATTGTTTGTTAAATCCATTTCTTGCCAATAGCAATTTGTGCAAATCCAGAATGTGACTCTGCCTTTAGACTTCAATGACAATAGAGTGCTATGATTTGTAAAAAAAAAAAAAAATCTAGTCTGAATGATTTTTAATAATCTAGTTGTATGTAATATTCTATTAAAATATGCATGGGTATGTTGCCAGTAGAATATATTTTAACTTCTGGTTATGAGAAACTTTCAGTATATCTGTGCAGCTTGATGAATGAAGTAATTCATGAATGCATGAAATGTTTGTGCCTGAATAGTTTAAAATTAGCATGTAACCTTAAATAAGTGCTGTACATTAAATGTGTGGTGTACCCCATAGAAATGTCAGATTATTATGTATGAAGCAATAATTATATTGCACATTCAGTTGTAAAAGTCATATTAATATAATTGAAAAGTTCTACTCAAGCTCAACTTGGCTGTGTATTATACGGTTCTGTACCCTAATGAGTATGATGGTTGTCTGCTGCCAAGTAAAACAGCAGACTTACCAAAAAAGTAAAATGTTACGTTACGCAGGTCAACAAACTGCTATCTGGTCACTTAATTTGGGAAATTGCAATGTGTGAGTTGCATGCCTTTATAAAATATGAAGTTCTGGATTAAAATTTAAAATGCATAGTGTTGTCAAAGTTAACAGGCCACTCCATAAGGTTCAGGAGATACCTCTCTGTGTATTGATGGCTAGGGTAAAAAGAGCCTCACAAACTCTGTTATGGGCATATCTGCCTGTTTCTACAATCCCATTGCTATTAAGAAAAGAGTATATTTCTCCATCTTTCATTTTTTGAGCTAAAATGATCTCTAAACTCAAAGTAAAAACTAATCCAGTTAAGTTCCTAAAAACAAAGACTAAGATAGAAACAATTAAATGTTCATATAACTAAACTTAAAATTAAATGAATTGTGAAAAAAAACATAAAAATATGAACCAATTAAAAAATGTCTGAACGAAAAAAACAGGCTGGTGTCATAATGTAAAATCAAAAGGCTCAATGACTAAAACCAAAACGAAAAGGCAAAAATTAGTGTCAAAACTACAAGCAAAAGTCAAATGGCAAAAAAGTTTAAAAATTCAAATCACGCATGAGCAAGAAATTCTTCTGCTTTATTCTAAAGCTAAGTTGTCACTTACTCTATTCTGTCCTACTCTGTACCTGCGGCACAGTGATGTCACTCGCAACTGAACATCCATCACTAACCTATAATCCATGCCACCAATTTCCATTTTGAAGATGTGCTGTTGTCCTTAAACTATTAAAAATGTATGTAAACAAATGTATTACACTATATTTGGGTTTGAAAAAGAAGACTGTTCTAATAGGACTGCAACAAAAGCAAAAATAAAGCTCTTTAATTCATTGCCAAATTGGACAATTATCATAATCTAATGTTTAATTATGATTTAGTTCAATGAAAATAAATTCAGATGACTCTGAATTAATCTTTGTTTTTCTGTTATGCTATTTAGGATTACTATTTGCAAATACGTCAACTTTGTTCGAATGGCTTACTTTTATATTCTAATTAGTCTAATTTTCTCTAATAATGACACTATTTGCCTTCATAGAATAATGTAACTTTGTCAACTGAAACAATATGAAAAAAACAAACATTTTAAAGCTTCATATATTGAAAGTCATATCATTATTCTTTTATATTGGAAATGTACCAAAAATAAAGTTAATCTACTTGTCCATGTTCTTTAAAGGATCAGCATAATACAAGATTGTGGGCAGACTGTTAACTGCAAGAGCAGCATGTGCATATGTTAATATTGTTGTAAAATTTGCTAAGCTCATAAAGATAAAATTAATACCACTGTATTGCATTTGAATATGGGAATTGTTTATTTTAAAGAATAAATGAAGATCTACTAAATTATTGCACTAGTACATCTCAAAGCCAAATGATTACTTAGACACCATCAGTTTAAAGGAAAAGAGGTTAGTTAAACCTGTATTACTTTTTAAATATGGCACAAAGCAGGATCCAAATTTAATGAGATGCCTATCCAACGCAACAGCTTATCTACCGCTGTATATTTCATTACGTACATCTTCTGTGTGTGTGTGTATACAATATATAAAAAAATCAATCTATTAATCAATATATTAATCAATCAATCATTATTCAATTTATGTTTATATTTACATTCAGGTTGTGATAAAATGATGATATAGTTTTACTACTGCCCAGCAAATTAGAAAAACAACTAAGGCCAAAATTTAAAAGTATAGATAGATAGATAGATCTTTATTGTCATTGTCACTTTTACAAAGGAACAATGAAATTGAAGGTGCAGTTGACTCTGTGTGAAGCATAAGAGTTAAAAAGACAAGAAGAGAGAAAATAATAACAAACCAGATACAGTAGTAATAAAAGTACTTTACAAAATATACAAATTGCACTTGTTATATATACACATTGCACTGGTTAAATGTACAAATTGTACTGGTTGACTTAAGGTCTCTATATTGCACATTGGGAGAATGATATGGAGCAGTTTTATTCTGAGTTCAGGGCCATGATTGCTTTTGGATAATAGCTGTTTTTAAGTTGGTTTGTCCTGGTTTTCATTGCTCTGTATCTCTTGCCCACTGGCAAAAGCTGGAAGAGGCAATGACCGGGATGTGATGAATCCTGTGAAATGTCTATTGCTTTTTTGCGGCATCGGGAGATGTAGATTTGTTCCAGAGTGGGGAGGGTACAACCAATTGTTTTCTCCGCTGTCCTAACGGCCACTGTGGAGCGTTTTCCTTTCTGAGGAAATGTAGGCAAACATTAGACGTTATCTAGGCTGAAGTGGCATTCTGATATTGTTTTATGTATTTGTAACTAAACTAAAATTGTAATGCAAGAAAAACACAGCCAATATTAAGTATGAATGTGTGCTGCTAATGAATCATTATTTTATATATGCCATGTTAATTAATGCCATTGAACTGACAGATAAACAAGACAACATATAAATGTTTTTCATACATACAGAAACACAGAGTGGCAGTTGAATGGCTGCTTCTGTTATTAGTCTAACAGAAGGTCAATTTCTAATTTACTTATCAGTTTGCAGAAAGTGAAAGCTTGTATAGTCAGTTGATAGTAACAGATGGTTGTAAAGTAAAACAGTAAAAGAAAGAGAACATGAATATGTGGCTTAGGAAGGCTAACATTTAAGTAATGAGAATTAACCTGTTCTAATACTGTGATTAATGACCTCTTGTGTCAACTAGGACTCCTTTAGCTGAAAGGAAAAAAAAATCAATGAAAAGCGTCTCTGCTGCTTGCATTTTGAAAGGGGGGCTGAACGCATGCTAAGGAGATGTGGTCGGATCAGTTGCTGTCTTGCTGCTGCTGCAGCCGAGCTGCGTATCGATCATTTAAAAGCCTGTGCAGCAGCTGTCCTTTTGTCTCACTGCCTTGTCTCGCGGGACATTAAACTGTCTCCGAGAAAATCACATACGTCTCCTTCCAAGCCTTCCAAGACTTCTTTTTATTATATATATATATATATATATATATATATATATATATATATATATATATATATATATATATCGTGAGCTACGGAGCTGATCGCACCCCCAGAGAATACAGACGCCCCTGGAAGTACCCCTAAAAAGACATTGACAAATTGGAGCAAATTGTTTTGCGTAAAACCACAACCTTTTTGTCTAAAGGTTTTGCACTTTACAACTGGAGACTGAATATGGATGGTTCCATCCGTGCACAAATACAAGATTTGATTCATAAAGTGCATTGCTGGTTTGAGGGAGATAAGATGGAGCGCATCGTGGAAAAGGTTGTTGTTCGGGATACCTGCACCTCTCCAGGATGAGTTTTTTCGTCACAATCTTGAATCACTGACGATTATATCTCAACGGATGGAAGGCTTGCAGACCGCTTGGAAAAAAAGCGGTGGGTTCGGTGCCCCGTATGCTGTGTTACAACCTCCAAGGGACTGCCCAGGGCATTCTCGTCAACTTGACCGTGGACCGGAACATCATCAACCGTCAGCAACTGATCATCGGATTTCGTCGGGAAGGCCTCCAGGGAATGCAGTTAGTGCAGTTACGAATGAGATGCCTGCTTCTGGAGAATGGGGCTGTGGCCGTGGACGTCGCCGAGGATATTTCGGCAGTGGTGCTCAATGAAGACTAATGGCTGAACATCGCTCACCAGTCATCAATTCACCTGTTGAACTTAGTCGGGGGGAGGAAGAAGGAGAACTGGTGGCAGTTGGGAAAAATCTAGAACCCCAGTTAGATATTGAACCCGATCTCTCCAATGAGTCTGAGGGAGACACCCCCCACAATTTCTCAGACTGGCAAGGCCCTTCCACATCCTCTCAGATTGCAAATGCCTCCGAACCCAAACCGAGTACTAGCGAGCAGCCGGATTTTGTGCGCTTGCAGCATGCTGATGGCTCATTAGAATATGCATTTAAACAGGCTCACACTGCTAGTGACTCCTATTACCAAGACCGCGATACCAGGAGCTTGAAAACGCCACACTTTCTAGAAAAAGACGGTTGTCTTTTCAGAGTGATTACAGACCATTTGATGGGGGAATTTATTGAGCAGCTAGTAGTACCTGAGGGGCATAGGGAAATTCTTTTACAGCTGGCCCACTCTCACATCTTGGGAGGGCACCTGGGGGCTGAGAAGACCAGAGAGCAGTTATCAAAACGATTTTATTGGCTGAATATGGGGAAAGACGTTGAACGGTTCTGTACTTCATGTCCTGACTGTCAGATCGTCTCCGCTTATAAGCCTCCTCGGGCTCCCCTTTGTCCTATGCCTATTTTGGATGTCCCCTTTCAGAGGGTGGGATTAGATATTGTAGGCTCTTTGCCTAAGACTAAAAATGGTTGCCAATATATGCTGGTGTTAGTTGACTATGCAACGCGATATCCAGAAGTAGCTGCTTTGAAAAAGGCCAACTCCTATGAAGTAGCCAAAGCTCTGTGCGTGATTTTTACTTGTATTCACACTCCTAGGGAAATTTTGACTGACCTAGGCACACCTTTTACTTCTCGTGTGATGAAACAATTGTGTAATAGATTTGCTATTAAGAAATTGGGCACCACCGTTTACCATCCACAGACTAATGGTTTGACTGAACGGTTTAACAAAACCTTAAAACATAAAATCACTACTGAACCCGGTGTCCGGGTACAGATGCGACCGTTTCGAATCCCGGAAGCACGAAGAAATATTGTGTGCGAAGAAGTCAAGAAGATGCTGGAGCCAGGTGTAATTCGAGAAAGTAAAAGTGACTGGTGTAGTCCGGTCATGTTAGTTCCCAAGCAAGATGGTTCGGTTCGCTTCTGTATCGATTTTAGGCGCTTGAATAAGGTTTCTAAATTTGATGCTTACCCAATGCCCTGAGTAGACGAGCTGTTGGAAAAACTGGGGCAGGCGACCTAGATCTCCACGCTAGACCTCACAAAGGGTTATTGGCAGGTGCCTCTAAAAGCTGACAGTTGTGAGAAAACAGCATTTACGACTCCTGATGGACTCCGTTTGGTCTTCATGGGGCCCCTCTAACGTTTCAGCGTATGATGGATCAGATACTGCGTCCACATTCTGAATATTCTGGGGCGTATCTTGATGATGTGGTGATTTTCAGCAATGATTGGCTTTCGCATTTAGAACGTCTCCAGGCTGTCCTTGATAGCCTGAAACAAGCTGGATTGACTGCTAACCCTAAAAAATGTAAACTAGGTATGTCTGAGACTCATTATCTAGGTTACTCAATGGGCAGGGGTTTACTTCGTCCACAATTAAGAAAAATAGAAGAGGTGCTCGCTTACCCACATCCTAAAATGCAGAAACAGGTACGCGCTTTTCTGGGGCTAGCGGGTTACTACAGAAGATTCATCCCTGACTTCGCAAATAGGGCTGCTCCTCTCTCAGAGCTTAGTAAAGGAAGAAAAAAACGACCTATTGTGTGGACAGAACCTTGCGAACGTTCCTTCTCAGATTTAAAAAAAGCTTTGTCTTCTTATCCAGTGTTGCGAAATCCTGATTTCTCTAAAGATTTTATACTACAGACAGACGCAAGTGCATTCGGAGTAGGCGCAGTACTGTCCCAGGTGTTTGATGGGGAAGAACACACATACTTGAGTAGGAAATTACTCCCCAGAGAACGCAATTATTCAACTATTGAGAAAGAATGTTTGGCGATTAAATGGGCTATAGAAGCGCTACGTTATTACTTATGGGGATAAAAGTTCACATTAGTAACTGATCATGCTCCACTTCAATGGTTATATCATCAAAAAGATACAAACTCCCGTCTCATGAGATGGTTCCTGGGTTTACAACCTTACAGTTTTATAGTCAGGCATCGACCTGGCTCTGAGCATATTAATGCTGATGTCCTGTCACGTCTGTTTGAACCTGGTCTGGAGGATCGCTTGATTCACGGAAACGTGAATAAAGCTGAGGGAGGGGGTGTGAGCTATGGAGCTGATCGCACCCCCAGAGAATACAGATGCCCCTGGAAATACCCCTAAAAAGACATTGACAGACTACCTTCACATTCCTCCTGTCCTTTCTGTCCGGCTCTGTCACGTAATATGCCTCTCGCGCAGTGCTCCGCCTTCTTAAAAAGCCTGTACGGGCTTCTTTCAGTTTGTTAAATTGATTGTTTGCTTCTCCTTATCTCTCTCTCAGACGTTCTCTGCTCCTAGCGGAACTGTCATCTCTGACTTGTCATGGAGCACGTTTAAACTTTTGAAAAAAGACAAATGTTTGTTTTGCAATGCTTTGATTAAAGTTCCTTTTTTTCTACAACCTCCTGTGTCTCTGTGCAAATCTGTGACCCAAGCGTGACAATATATATATATATATATATATATATATATATATATATATATATATATATATATATATATATATATATACACATATATATATATTTTATGACCTCTAAAAATAATAATGTGATGCAAAAAATGCTTAATTCCACACCTACACAATTGCCAAGTCTTGGGAACCCTGCAACAGGCTGCCTCTTTCTTGTTAGACCGAAAGAAACTGACAGTCTGTTGCGAAATTTCCAGTCTCGGGGAGTCTCAGCGAGACTGTAGGCGCAACATCATATACATAGCCAAATTCTGAGTCAGTACTCCATCGAGCCTCCGCATGGGTAGTTGTGTCATGTGCAGATACTGCACTGGTTGAGTTTCATAGAATTTCTCAAAGTTTTCTTTGTGATGAAAAAAAAAGTGAGAATTGGCATCAATTTACACTGAAAGAAAATTTAACAATCCTGGAAAAAGTTGATTTTGCAATGAAGAAAAATGAAGTGACAACTGCTTTCGGAATTACACCTTCAACGCTGTCAACAATTTTGAAGAATCACAAACAGTAGGAGACAAAGTTAAAGTTTGGGCATTGGGACCTGAACAAAAAAATTTAAAGCGTGTTTGTACTTTTATTAAAAAAAAAAAAAGTTACATCTAACATCTCATTTTTGTTTTGTATTCATCCAACCCTCTAAATCCTAACTACAGGGTCACGGGGGTCTGCTGGAGCCAATCCCAGCCAACACAGGGCGCAAGGCAGGAACCAAATCCACCACAGGACACACACACCAAGCACACACTAGGGTCAATTTAGAATCGCCAATCCACCTAACCTGCATGTCTTTGGACTGTGGGAGGAAACCGGGGTACTCGGAGGAAACCCACGCAGACACAGGGAGAACATGCAAACTCCACACAGGGAGGACCTGGGAAGCAAACCTGGGTCTCCTTACTGCGAGGCAGCAGTGCTACCACTGCATGTTTTGTATTCATACCTGTATTTCTATCACAAAATGTCAAATATTTTTTTCAGTTTAAGAAGTGCTGTTTTTTTTTATACAGGTATTGTCAGGCTGGGGTCACAGAGTAAGTTGCATGAGAGACAGGAAGGTGAGACAAGGTTTCAAAGGAATATTTAGGTGCTTTGTTACTGTACAGAGAAGGCAGTTACAGTCTGAAGACTCCATTCAAAACAGGAGCTGTTACTTCAGCACTCAAGCACATGAGATAGGGGCCACTACACAGGCAATCGTCCTACTTTAGCTCACATAATCAGGGTAGAAAAACACCACTGGCTCAGAATCACTGCTGTGTCAGACAAGGGGCCTCATGTATAACACCATGTGTAGAATTCACAGTAAAACATGGCGTACAGACAAAACTGGAAAAGTACGTACACACAAAAAAATCCAAATGCATAAAATTGACTGTGTGTATGCCAAGTTCCACGCACTTCCCCTTTATAAATCCCAATGAATGTGAAGTTTAACGCACATACACACTCCTACAGCCCCAAAGCAAACCAATATAAATAGCCCCTACTATTCAGTGTTTTGTTAAAAGAAAATATCAAACACACATGGAAAAAAGAATTTCAGTGAATGTGAAGTGGATGCAAGGAGTAATGTATTATATGTTGGCTTAAGCAGTGGTATAAGCAACAAAAGGAAGGTGATAGAATGAAACAGCGTGGCAGAGACACTTGAATGTTCAAGTTCAGAAAGTCACACAGTGCCTGAAATAAAAAAAGAAGTGGTCAGATATCAAAGTCGACATGAAAAGGGAGTCACAGCCCACCATCTATTTGTTTTGCTTCAGACAATATTACAAAACCTGACCCCTGTGCTGAGATGAGACTCGCTATTCTAAAAAGGACTGCTTGCCTTTTTCCGCTCATTGGAAAAAGCACCTGCAACTGTGCAGAGCTGACATTTTTATTTGCTCTCCTGCTATAGATGATGCAATGCCAGCTCATTCTTTTGATGATTCATCCCTGGCTAATGTAATTTGTCCAGCGCCTTTGCAATAGCAATGTGTGTGCGGCTGACCGCTCTGGTTATATTTTGAAAATCAGATATTGTTGCGAATTGCACTTTGATGTTTGCCACTTCAACCACAGTGTAAGGTAATCTTATATATCTGGTTGACAAGTGGATAATACCATCCTATACATCTGGCATGGCTCAACTCAGTGATAACTGTGTAATACCCGATCGGTCTGCAACTTCACGTTGAAAAGCTCCTTAGGCTAATAACCTGACAATGAACAGAACTTTCAAGGAGCAGGTAGAGCACAACTCCTTAAAGTCTGCCTTTGTAAATTCAGTGCCAGTTCAGCATACAGCTCCAAGAGGAAAGCTCTTGGAAATTGAAATCAACTTAGAAGCCAGTCATCATCATCTATAGATATGTGCGCTCTTCTAATTCTTCCATTTGCGATGTTGTCTAACAACGCCAAAGCAGTTATGGCAGGTGGAATAGTTTGGCCATTCCATGCACCATTATACTGTTACAGAATGATTACAATAAAGTTAATTAAATTTGTAAATGATATGCAGTTAATTGTGGTGTATTTGATAATGCCCAAGTCATGAATGAGAATGTGAAAAAGAAGGGGAATGACACAAAAACAGTAGCACTGCTTTGAAGCTGAGTGCCGGCAGTTTGCAAAACCGTGCAGAAAAGTGTGTACGCATGGTGTGAGGCTGCTGTGAAAATGCGCATGGCTTTACGCCAAGTTTAGTTTTCATACATCTCAAAGTGAGCGTGGAAATGGGCAGATGTACCTTTTTTTAGTGTATGCACCATTTATAAATGAGGCCCCAGGACAGTGCAAGGAAGAACAGGTCAAAGCCACATGCTGAATCTTCTAAACATCGTGTGACAAGCATGTTACACGGTAAGCACGATCCTTCTGAATACAACCAATTAAATTTGCCCTTGGTTTACTGTTTACCAGACGTAATTGGGCAGCTACGAAGCTGTCCTTGCGTCGCTGACCCTGGTCACAATAGTGTATGTATTTTCCTCCATATTTGTAGAACAAAATTTCTGTTATAGCAAACTATTTTTATGGCCCCATGAATTTTGTTACAATGGGATTCCACCTGCATTATTGTATGTTTAAAACATATATGCTTGGATATTAGGTATGCTTTGGCAAAAGGTTTATTCAAATTTGCCTGCAGTAACCTGAGTTAAAACATGTTTTAAAATGGTGTACTTGTGCACTTCAATTTAAATTGTTAAATTGCTATCTACAAAAAATAAAACTAGTGATATTTAATACATTTAGAAAACTCTAAGAAAATAAAACCTATAGCTAGAGTTATGTGTGTACCTTTGTTAACATCAGAATACACATTTACAGTATATTTAACTTTTGATACACATAGTTGATAATGGGACTGAATGCAAAGGTAACATGGATGCATGACAGATTGAAAAATGACTGCAAGAGACCAAGGGAAAAAATGAACAAAATAATCCTGTACAAAAGCAAGTTGTTTTACCTTACAGGCCTGAAACAGGGACATCTATGCCTTTCAAAATCACCAAAGAACAAACACACTTTGAATATGTCTGGATGTCTCTGTATTTCAAAAATGAAAATCCAGTCAACAAACTCAGTATTTGTTAGCAGTCAGCACAGTGGTAATTTGTTAATTCACAATTCCTGGAAATTTAATTTAAATCACAGTCTGTGCATTGTCTGTATGGAGTTGAGACTAAAGTCATGGGAGCCTGAGAAAGAACATATACATTTATCTTTTGGTTTCTTTTAATTTGTCATTTCATTTTAAAAAATACTCCTCACAAAAGTCCTATTTTTTATGTAACCCCATATAGTTTGTAGTTATGGCAAATAAAAAAAATGTAATCTCAAATTTTTGTGGAGAATGGACGTAACAATTTTTCTTATAGAACACAAGACAAAGGTGATCGATGCTGAACAATAGCAAACAGTATATAAGCACCCATGAAAAAAATCTCACATTACTCTTGTCGATTAATCATCTGTTAAGTGATCCAATTGTATTCATTTTGCTAAAACATTGTTAAATAAATAACTCTGGATAATGAAAATAAAGCTCAAACAGGAACAGTAGGTATTTTTTCTTTTCGTATTTTTTTGTGGTCTGTTGTCCATTTAATTTTACTTTTTTGTCCTGTATAAAAGATTTTAGACTTTGCATTTTGGGCTTGTTTATTACATTTATTGTTTTTGTTTCTTTACTCAGATCAGGAAAACACAAAACCAGGAAAATACAAAAGATGCAAAAGAAAGCAAAATAACATAATTACCAAAACAAAGAGGAAAGACAAAAATTAAGAAAAATGTAAAAAGCAAGCCTAAACGTAGCCAAAATGCAAAGTCCAAAATCTTTTAGGCTTGTTCATTACATTTTTTTTAATTGTCTGTTTGGTCTTTGTTTTGGTATTTATTTTATTTTTGTGGTGGGATTATTTTCATCTTTTGTATTTTCCTGATTTTGAATTTGGGTATATTTGCTTTTTTCACGTAATGCGTCCACTTTTTAAGTTTTCTTGTTTTTTTGTTTTTTTTACAAACAACTAGCTTCA
Source organism: Erpetoichthys calabaricus (assembly GCF_900747795.2). Taxonomy (NCBI): domain Eukaryota; kingdom Metazoa; phylum Chordata; class Cladistia; order Polypteriformes; family Polypteridae; genus Erpetoichthys; species Erpetoichthys calabaricus. The sequence goes on along the minus strand of NC_041400.2, from coordinate 41,856,623 downwards.
ACTATTATAATTTTATTTTTGCAACAATGATTTTTGACAGTTTACTTTTGCTTTTGGGTACATTTTTAAACACATTACACTGTAAGGTGTATTATGTATCTCTTAAATATTGTATTTATATATGTAGTTCAGACTGCTTTTTCATGTTTGTAGTTGTGTTCCAAACTGTATTTCTTATATATTTCTTGGCCTAAAACCTTTATTAGCCCTTTCCTCCTGATCTTAATGACTTTCAGACTTAACAAGTAATTGTTTTTTTTGTTATTGTGGTCAAAAAAGTTAAATTTGTTTGTAATGACAACCTAATTTTTTTAAACTGCAGCAATAGGTGATCCTGAATGTCCCTGACCTGTTAATAGATCTCAGTAATTAGTTATCATACTCTTCTTGTTTGAAATTCATTCAAAACATATGAAATTGTCCTCTCATATGTATTTTCTGCGTTTCCCAAAAGTATTCCTCTATGTGAAAATGTGTCAAAGTGGATATAAGAATATGAATTTAGAACGATTGCTGCTTTTGTGTATTTAATTTTACCCTTTCTATTTCTAATACACTTCACTCCCTCTTTGACTTTTCCTTTAATACTGAAACATTAAAACAACCTGTTCAGTAACTTTTTCTTTTCCCACAGTATTCCTCTCTAGATGCCTTTTAGCATTCATATATCTTTTTTAACTGTTGGCCTTATATCCTCATATTTTTATGGGTATTACTGCAGTTAATTGTCTTCTACATCAGAGGTTCTCGATTTATGTCCTGGGGCCTCACTATGGCTTCAGGTTCCCAACCAATTTCTTAATCATTGTGTCAGTTTTACTGCTAATAAATCTCATTGTTTAACTAACTAGCCTTTTTATTCCGTCTTTACATGCATTCATAAAAGAATAGTACTGTAATGTGAATAGATATGCTTAACTCAGTTTTGTTATTTTATTTTTTAATTCAGTTTTGTTTTCAAGGTTGTTTGTTATCTTAATTGTATCTAAACACTCACAATTAATAATCAGCGAAGGAGCCACAAGTACAAATAACACTGAATTTGAAAAGGCTTTAGGTACTTTAGTGTTATTCACTTTATTCAATGTCTTAAATAATTTAAATATTAACAAGAAAATATATTAAACAAAATGCAAAATGAAAGATTAAATTCATCTCCTTCAAACACATGTAATTGCATGTGTCATCCAGTAATCGTTTGTCAGGACCAGTTTGTAAATGTAGAGTAGAGTAAATCAAGAACACACAGAAATAGGGCCAGTTGTAGTACGCAGCTCAAGTGCACAATGCAACAGCTCTAAACTTGAAAGACTTTACGGAGATCATCTCTGGATGAACCTGTACTGAATACAAATTGCAAGTGGCCCATCATGAACATTGTATTTTATTAAAATTGTGGATTTTAATTTAGGCAATTTTTAAAATTTTGTTCTAACTTTTTATATACTAAATATAAAATCGTGTCAAATGAATTATGGATGAATGTCTTGTGTACTTGTTTTAAGTGCCGGATTGAATGGATTGGCATCCTGTCTGCAGTCGGCAATGATTACCTTTTGTCCCCCAGCATAAAAAGTGACAGTGCTCCCCAGGTTGGAACCCAGTATGGACCTCTGCAGGGTTGCCTGGGTGTTGTAGTCTGGAAGCCTGTTGGGGTTCTTGGGCACCACAGGGGGGCGCTGAGAAGAATGGACATCACTATTTTAGTGCGCTGTCATGAGACCCGGAAGTACTTCCCATATACAATGCCATGACACTGGAAATATTCCTGGCTCCAACACAAAAGGAGACATTCTGCCTCATCCAGAGAGGAGAGACGGAAGGCAAAGGGCGAAAGCTCATGTGGAAAAGTGAAAGGAGATGTAAGAGGAGAAAGGGGGCTTTACTAATGAGAAAAACTGTGTTGGATTGTTAAAGAAGGCCTGTGAACATGTCTCCGGGTAATAAGAAAACCTTTTATTTATCCCTATGTTTTATTTGGTGGAGTTGTTTCTGGTGTGTAGGGCTCTGTCACAACCCCTTGTGGTCACACTGTTTCGTTACTTAAAGTATATATTTAAGGAAATATTATTTTTTGGAGTAAACAGTTTTATTAATGAAAAATTGAACAAATAACTTCTATGGTCTACAGTTTACTTTAACTGCTAAAATACCAGTGATAACAATTTACTTACAACTTATACACACATCTTGTACAATGCATGAAGAAAACTTAATTGAAAATAGAATTACATTGAATTGATGGCTTCACAGATTGGGAGTATCCCTAGCCTACGCATATACTGTTAATCCTCATAGTCTGGATTTAGCTAGGATTTACCGTATATACTCATGTATAAGTCGGATCTTGAAACCCAAAAAATCGATTATAAAATCAGACCCCGACTTATACGCCCATCCAAAAATACGGCACTTAATTTTTTCTTCTTGCTCCCTTCAATCTCTCATCAGTTTCTCAGACACATCGAATTTTGTTGAAGCAGCGCAGTTACCAATTTCTTTCACCACTTCAACTTTTAATTTAAAACTAGCTTCATATTTTCTTGTGATTGAACACTCCATCGTAGATAAGGGATGCTCTTAAAATAAAAGTGTATGAGATACAAAAAACACAAAACAGTGCAAACGTCGCTTTGGAATAGTTCAGGTATTTCCGTGAGGTCATGTAGGCAAAATACACAGAAAAATAGGTAGTGTGCTCCATGGTTACTCTGTGAAGTGGGCGTTAGCATATCATAATCTCTTGGACCAATAGCACGAGTTTTCCGCATTCGACTTATACGACCAACATTATAAAATACAGGAAATTATGAGGTAAAATTAAGCCCTGACTTGTCCACGGGAGAACTTAAATGTGAGTATATACAGTACTTCTGTAGTCATAATTAGGAACAGATACATATGACTCTCATTCAGATATTTTATTTTTAAAACTTCTCACATTGTAGCAGTGCCTCACAATGGGTTGTCCTTGTTTAATGTGTCCCTTTTACTGTTATGTATATGTTACAAAAAATATTGATTACACAGCTGCCTGGGATATAAATGTGGAGTGTGTGTCTTTAACGAGATTTACACAAATGTGGAGGGATGCATGGGTATTGTAGTTTTTGTTTGTTTTCATTGTAACTACTGTATATAAGCAGGAAAGCGGATGATACAAGAGGATTTTTTAAAAATCTATTTCATAGAACGTCATAGCTGAAAAAGGATCCTTGTTTAAACTTGAATCTACAGCTGTGGGGTTTCTGGTCCAACAATCAGAAAACGTCAGAGCTTTTGAGCAATTCCTGAAACTGTGTGTGGTGTTGTGGGTCCACAGCTCTCTCGGCAAAAGCCAGTTTTTAAAATAAATCACCACGCTCGCAGCTTAGCGAGGGGGCGTGGTAGTTGTGGCTAAAGCGGGTCTCGGGCCGATCTTCGGTGTGGGTGTTTAATAATAATAATAATAATTCATTACATTTATATAGCGCTTTTCTCAGTACTCAAAGCGCTATCCACACAGGGAGGAACCGGGATGTGAACCCACAATCTTCCACAGTCTCCTTACTGCAAAGCAGCAGCACTACCACTGTGCCACTCTCACCTAAGTGCACATCCGTGATTGTTCCTGGGGATACTAATGTGCTGCAGCTGCTATGCCCTCTCGGCAAATATAGAAGCACGAGTCGTCTAGAAGGGAAAATGGAAAAAACATGAAAGAGGCAGAAAGACGGAGGTTGCTGGAGAGCGAGGAGCAGGAGAGAAGAGAGAGAGAGAGCCGGTGCGGGTTAGCGAGCGAGTGAGTGAATGCTCGCAGGCAGCTGAATGGAAGCCTGGGTGTTAGGCCGACACCTGGGAGTCATAGTAGCGGGAGTGACCAGTGAATGGTGACTGGCCGCGTAAGGCCGGGATGGCAGCGGGAGTCAGGAGGCTTGGTGGAGAAGTCCTTGATGTGAGCATCCTGGTTGTCAAGGATTCCAAGTCTCAGGCCTGGGATGAGAGCACGACCGAAGCCAGGATCGGGAGGCCTCCAGATCTGTTTAGAAAGGAAAGACGGACAGCTGCAGAGAGAGCGTCTCGCCTGCTGCAGGGCCCAAACGGGAGAAGCAGGTGAGACGCTAGTGTAAAAGAAGCACTGGGCTCGTCATTGTTTTAAAGGACTGCTTCCAGCGATGTTTTAACTTTGGTTTTAAAGGATTGTTTCTGTAATTATTTTAAACCTCCACATTTCTTTTATGGATTATTTATTGAACTTTGGACACTGCACTGTTGCACTTTATGGACTTTGTTTTGTTGTTTTGATTTAATAAAAGGGCAGCACGGTGGTGCAGTTGTAGCGCTGCTGCCTCGCAGTTAGGAGACCCGGGTTCGCTTCCCGGGTTTTCCCTGCATGGAGTTTGCATTGTCTCCCCATGTCTGCGTGTGTTTCCTCCGGGCGCTCCGGTTTCCTCCCACAGTCCAAAGACATGCAGGTTAGGTGGATTGGTGATTCTAAATTGGCCCTAGTGTGTGCTTGGTGTGTGGGTGTGTTTGTGTGTGTCCTGCGGTGGGTTGGCACCCTGCCCAGGATTGGTTCCCTGCCTTGTGCCCTGTGTTGTCTGGGATTGGCTCCAGCAGACCCCCGTGACCCTGTGTTCGGATTCAACGGGTTGGAAAATGTATGGATGGATGGATGGATTTAATAAAAACACCTTTGCACATTTGCATCCCCTTGCTGTGTTGTTGCCTCACTGTCTAGCTCATTGGTAACATTACCGACGGTGTTGGGTTCAAGGGCTCCCGAACAGCGGATGGGAGCATGGAGCAGAACCCGCATCGTCACACTGTGTTGCTGTTTATCTCAGAGAGATATGTCACAAGAATCACCCGAGTTATATTTCATCTTTTAAAGTAAGATCTTTCTGGACTGTGTGTATGTTTTCTGAGAAGTGATTTTGAATATGTGTACATATTTTTGTTGAGTTTGTATATAGTTGTATATATTTTTGTATTCTTGTAATATACTTATATTTTTACATTTTCTTGGTGTGACTTCCTTGATGAACACATGGTGAGATTTTTTGTTGTTGGCCTAGTTTAAACTCTCCGTAATTTTTAAATCATAGTCACTATACAACTGTGTTTGTGTCCTTGTCAGCACTAAAATTCAGGATTCACTACAGTGTTACATTGTTGAGTTTATTTTGGCCTATGGCTTGTAGGCTAGCAATTTCAAAGTTATCTTGCTGCATGTGTTCCTCCCAGGTGCTGGAATAGATGACAACATCATCCAGGCAGGCAGCACTACAGGAGTTGTAGGATCATAGCACTATGTCCACCAAACATTGGAACGTCTCTGGAGCCCCATGTAATCTGATACCTATGGTCAAGAGGACTGCTGAACATGGTCTTTCCTTTGTGGATTCCATTAAAGGAATTTGCCAGTACCTGCTCGTCATGTCAACAGTGTTCATATATTGTGCTTTACCAAGCCACTTGAGCAGTTCATCCACTCATAGCATTGGATAAGCATCAAATTGGGAGAATTGATTAAGTCAGTGGAAGTCAGAAGCGCCAACCTCCAACTGATTTTGGGACTAGACCAGGGACTAAAACTTTCTTCTGTCCCTCTGTTGATCTCAAGCTCCATTTCTGCATATTTTGCTTCTGGGAGGCAGTACGGGCATTCTTGGACAGACATGATGGCTGTTTTAAGCTCTTGTCATTGTTTGGGTTGCAAAATTAAGGGCATTTTTGTGTAAAGAAAGAACAAGGTTGTCCAGAGTAGGGATCAGGTTACTTATCCTTTCACAGTTTTAACAAATTGCCATGGTTATCTTATTCAGGGGGGTAGCAATTTGGTTGTTTCACCAAATAATGAACCAGTCCCTTTTTTCATTAATTTCAGGAGGGACCATGCCAATGGGCCAATGATTTAGAATGGTAAGTAGAAATGTGTATCATGGAACTGACAGAGCGTCATGCCATGATCTTAACAGCCTTTGCTGACTGCACATGCTCCAGTAGCTGAACCCAGTTCCTCCCATCTTCACAGTCCACCTTGCGTAGCATCTGTTTGATGTTTGGTTGAACCTCTCTACTAGATCGTTAGTTTGAAGATGGTACACTGAGGTCTTCAAGTGCTTCATTTTGAGTAATCCGGCAACCTCCTTGAACATCTCCGAGATGAAACAAGTTCCTTGTTCTGTTGTTTCAGATAGCGTAGTCCTCCAGCACAAGTATATATTTATGGCCACAGGCTGAGGGCTCAAGGGGTCCTACAATATGACCCCATTATGCTCAAAGGTAACATCAATATGTGGCATTGGAATCAGAGGAGCACAATCCTTTGGAGGACTCTTGACTTCCATGTCCATCTGAACGAGTTGATGCCTGGCAGCATATGTCATACTGATTAACCATGTCTACTTGTGTAAGTGGCTGGGAACATGCTATGGGGCACGCTTCCAGTGATGATGGTTTAATACTAATAATAATAATAAAATAATAATAATAAAAAACATTAATTAATAATGGGCGGCACGGTGGCGCAGTGGTAGCACTGCTGCCTCGCAGTTCGGAGACCCAGGTTCGCTTCCCGGGTCCTCCCTGCGTGGAGTTTGCATGTTCTCCCCGTGTCTGCGTGGGTTTCCTCGGGGCGCTCCGGTTTCCTCCCACAGTCCAAAGACATGCAGGTTAGGTGGATTGGCGATTCTAAATTGGCCTTAGTGTGTGCTTGGTGTGTGGGTGTGTTTGTGTGTGTCCTGCGGTGGGTTGGCACCCTGCCCAGGATTGTTTCCTGCCTTGTGCCCTGTGTTGGCTGGGATTGGCTCCAGCAGACCCCCGTGACCCTGTGTTCGGATTCAGTGGGTTGGAAAATGGATGGATGGATGGATGGATTAATTAATAATGCACACTAACATAAGGAAGATATACAATTAACACTAGAATTAGCAAAGCCTTCGAAAAAACTCAGAATCCCGGCCCACTTTAAATCCCTTTTTACCTCTCCGTCAGCATCTTTTGTGTTGTAAGTGTGTCAATAAGCACAAGCAGCAAGCAGCCTGCTATCAAATCCCCCCACCAATACAGAAAGGGCAGAAAGTTCTCTCAGTTCAAGTCTGTTTACCTGCGTGTGAGTTGCCTAGAGTGGTATAGGGTAAATAATATATCGTTATTTGGAATACATGCATTTTATGTGTGTCCCGTGTCTACAACAATATATGTAAACACATTGTTAAAGCAGAAACATTTTTCATGTTTTAGTAATAATTGAAAAAATGTAGACATGAAGTTTATAATGTGTGAAGCCTGAAGTCCAAATATCAAATAAATACTTTCACAAAAGGTACAAGTATAACAAAACCAGTGCACTTTTATTCAAGAATATAACTGCAGAAAAAGAACTCTCGTTTGGGTGCGACATTGACTCGCCCTTAATACGACTGCTTTGGTTTCTCAGCAATAAGAACTGTTGACTGGTAATCAAAAGGTCACCTGTTCGACCCCAGAGAATTGAGCTGCCAGTAAATTTATGGTACTTGTAAAGGTTAGCATTTTTTTTATTCTGTTTTATTCTCCCAGTTAATTCTTTTACATTTATATAACGCTTTTCTTACTACTCAAAGCCCTCTCCACGCAGGGAGGACTCGGGAAGCGAACCCGGGTCTCTCAACCGCGAGGCAGCAGCGCTACCACTGCGCCACCGTGCCGCCCATTCACGCTCCCCCCAATCAAACACTGCTGTTTTCACATAAAGACGTGCTATAACAGAGGTGAACTCAGATGACAATGAGGGTTCTACATCAGAGAAAGAGAACAGAAGCCTTCCCCTCAAGAAACGTCCACTCAAATGTAAGAACAACGCAGCTGCACCAGGCTTGGAGGTGAAATATGGCACTGTTTGGATGCAGCAACAGGTCGGGCGTCATCCTGCCAGTCCTGTTGTTGATTATGTTTTCTGATGGTCTTTCTATGAAAAACATTTACATGTTACTTATATAAAAGCCACATTGAATGTTATTTTCCTATTTACCTTGATTTATTTACTTATCTATCTACAGCGTAAAGTCACAAGTAGACTGCAGAGCTTCCTGTGTTTGATCCATGCGGGCATGCTCACAAAGTACATGTGTAATGCCGCGAAAAGTGCATGCTGACACTTCAGTATGCAAGCAATGGTACAAGAATGCAGTCAAACTTCTTTTTTAGGCACATACACTGTCCAGATCTAAACACTAGTGTGGAGAGTCGCTTACGTACTGAAGAGTCTATAGCCACAGGTGGAAGCTGCCGTCACACTTTTGCCGTCGCTTTACTTTGTGAGCATGCCCTTGTCGATCAAACACAGGAAGCACATTCCTACTCTGGACATTAAGTGTCCTTTTCTTTTGATATTCTACAATTGACTGATAGTGCTTTACTGAGAAGATCCTGAAGTAAATTTTGTCAATCCTTTCATTTTTTTAACACTAGAATCCCTGAAGCCTACGAAAAAATTCATAATGCCAGGTCACCTTAATTTCCTTCACACCTCATCGTCAGCGTCTTTGTTTTGCAAAAGTGTCAATCTGCACAAGCAGCAACTAGCCTGCTATTCCATCCCCCCCACACACGCAGCTGAAGTTGAACATAAAGTTCTCCCAGCTGAAGTCTACTTATCTGGGTGTGAGTTGTCTGGAATTGTATAGGGTAAATTATATATTGATATTTGGAATATACACATTTCTTCATGTGTGTTCCATATCTACAACAGTTTGGATAAGTGTAGGATGCCAGAAAATGCGAGCCAGGAAATGCCGCCTCATTATCAAGAGGTTGTGGGTTCAATCCCAGGTTCTCCCCGTTTTGAGTATTGAGCTTGTAATTTCATTTGTCTGTAACACACGATGTAAATTTTTGCTACTTCTAAAATTTAGCGATTTTTTTTTTTTTTATTATTTATGTTTTATTCTTTCAGTCCCGTTCATGTGTTACAATGAACTTGCCTCTCCCTCTCTGAGTTGATGGTGTTTATCTCCATTCTTTTCACAAGAGAAGCGATAACCACATTTGGTGCTATGGTTGATGCCTGGTCAGAACTATTTGTTGTGCCTACATTCAGCCACTATTAGACTATCATGAGGCATTTACGCTTTGACAACAAAGACATCTGTGCAAAACGTGTGAAAAACGACAGATTTGCTGTGATCTTGGACATCTGGCAATGTTTTGTTGAGAACCGTCTGTTGAGTTACAACCCAGGGCAACATGTTTCTGTTGATGAGCACCTGTTTTCAACCAAGATTCATTGTCCTTTCTTGCAATACATCTCAACCAAGCCTGACAAATTTGGCATAAAGTTTTCGATTGTTGTAGGTTTAGAGACAAAGTACATGTGCAATGCCACTGAGGAAATTAACTAAGTCGTCCCATGGGAGAAAGACTTTCCGAGACTGTGATCATAAAGCTTATGGAGCTATTCCTGGAAAAAGGCAGAAAAGTAACAATATACAACTTCTTCACGCCTCTTTAACTGGTTAATAAACTGCTGCACCGCAACACAACTGTGCTTGGCGCCATAAATAAAGTGAGACAGGGACTTCCACCTGCAGCTAAACTCACTTCAGTAATCGAGCAATTCTCCATGCTACTATTTAGATCTGGCAGTGCCATGTTGATGGTGTATGCACCCAGTACCATGCACCATTATATGGAGATTGGGCAAGATCAAAAAAAAACAAAAACAAAACATTCAAATGACATTTCAACTTCAAATAAAATAGTGTTTTCAAATAGTAATGTTTTCATGTATGGATGCATACGTGAATGCGTGAGAGCGGCAGAGACAGATTTGGTGTCATTCAAATAATTACTGGAATATAAAATAAACACTTTTGCAAAAGTATAATGAAACAAGTGTGCTTTTATTCAAGAATAAAACTGAATAACAAAAAATTCAAGTGGCAACAAGATACCAAGAAGACATGATTCACCAGCATTTGTGTGTCTGCTTATATCTCTTCAGCAACATGTTCTATTGGTAGCAAAAGTTTACACTGGGTGTTACAGACTCAAATCCAATTTATGTTTTTACTAGCAAAATACCCGCGCTTCGCAGCGGAGAAGTAGTGTGTTAAAGAGGTTATGAAAAAGTAAAGGAAACATTTTAAAAATAACGTAACATGATTGTCAATGTAATTGTGTTGTCATTGTTATGAGTGTTGCTGTCTTTTATATATATAATATACACACACACACACACATAAACATATATATACATATACATATATATATACATATCTACATATACACATATCTACATATACATACGTATATACACATATACACATCCACATAAACATATATATACATATACAAATTTACATATCTACATATATATAAATATAGACATACATATATACATGCATACATTCACATATATATATATATATATATATATATATATATATATATATATATATATATATATATATATATATATATATATATATATATATATATATATATATATACTGTATATAAACATATGTACTTATTGGCTGCTGTATTTAGGATATAGCAGGTTGGATAATGGACGGATGGACATCTGTATGCATAGCCCTATTTGCCCGTTTTCGTTTTTTTTCTTTGTTCAGTAATATTTCAGTAAACCCGGAGCTTGTCAGTTCAAATCCTGGTACTGACACCACTGTGTGACCCTGAGGAAGTCACTTCACCTGCCTGTGCTGCAATAAACCAAAGTAATGTAACAAATTGTACCTCAGATGTTGTAAGTTGGTGGAATAAAGGCATAAGTAAAATAGATAAATATGTATTATACACATAGGAACTATTCATTTATTTTCAGTTAAGTCATCTGCAGCAAAGTTTTATAAATGAGGGTTTCTCCTTTTTAGATAGTGCAAACTGTTTCTTCTTCATTGACGTTTTGTCTTGGAGAGCTTTTTTCATTTCATTGAAAATGAAAGCAGCAGCTGCCAAAATATGTAGCTTTCTTATTAATTTTTCAACATTGTGTAAAATAAATGTATAAAGTAACATAAAAGGTTTAAATACTGGTTATCCTTTTACACTAAAATATTACTAAAGAGATACAAAAACGTTAAAATGGATATGTTCTTTTTCTTTAAGGAGATTAAATATTACTGAAGAAAGAAAAAAAAAAATGAAACAGCCAAATGGGGCTATGCATACGAACTTAAAAGGTTTAAATAAAACAGAAATATATATTTTATTTTTACTTGCTTAACTTGTGGAGGGTGTATCCTGTAGCAAAGCCCTAACTTTTTTCGTGAAAGCCCGTTTCAGTAAATAAGTGTTAAAAACAGGTGTAAAGATATTGACAATAAGCTACGCAAACCCAGGAAGACATGGAATCGTTTAAATCAAGTATCATTACATCTTCCTTTCTTAAAGAGAAGTAAGGCAGTACTTATAAGCTTACATATTTATATATAGACATACATATATATATACATATATATCTGAAGCCATGCAAGCACACTCTTGAGAATGCAACGTATAGTTGTACAGAAGAAAAGCAATCTTGCCTCAAATGAATGGCAACCTTTTGTAGGTCTATGAACTTAATTTAAACTTTAGGTTTACACAGTGCTTTCTTTCCGAAGTACCTGCACTCATGAATATGTCTGTATGTGTCAGTCGGTCAAATCCACGCGCTTTGCACCGGCGAAGTACCGCTTTTAAATTTTTATTAAGAAGAAAATAAAACGTTTTTAAATTGAGGGAAAATATACTAATAACAGTTTGTTAAGGATCTGTTTTTTTGTGAAGCTGCCTTTACTCGAGTGATCACTTCGACCTGACTTGGTGGCCAAGTATAAGCGTTACCTGGTAGGTAACCACCCATACAATCAGATTGTGAATCAGACTACGAATGCCGTGAATGTAATTACACACTCACTGCACTTGCTTACGGTAATCGAACCTCGGACGTCAGCACTAGAGGGGCTTAGCAGCGGTGAAGTATTGCTTTTAAATTTTAATTAAGAACAAAAGAAAACCTCAGAGGTTCGATTCCCGAAAGGGAGTGAAGTGAGTGTCCGATTACCTACCAGGTAACGCTTATGGTTGGACAGCAAGTGACGTAACATCAGCCACGGTGCCTTCAGTTGTGAGAAGCAGATCATAGAATGATTGAAAATAGTTTTGCATTTACGTTTTTAGTAAAAGGCGAGCTTTTAAGCCTGAGAAATCACCCCGTAAATGCACACGTTTAATTGCACATGTGTTAATATGTATGGTTACACAGTATTAAAAGACAGTGAAGAACGTGATTTACCTTTGTTCCCGCGTTTGATAAAAGGCGAGCTTTTAAGCCTGAGAAATCACCCCGTAAATGCACACGTTTAATGCACGTGTTAATATGTATGCTTACACAGTATTAAAAGACACTCAAAAATTAACGTCATTTACCATCAGCCACGGTGCCTTCAGTTATGAGAAGCAGATCATATAATGATTGAAAATAGTTTTGCATTTACCTTTTTAGTAAAAGGCGAGCTTTTAAGCCTGAGAAATCACCCCGTAAATGCACACGTTTAATTGCACATGTGTAAATATGTATGGTTACACAGTATTAAATGACAGTGAACAACGTCAGTTACCTTTGTTCCCGCGTTTGATAAAAGGCGAGCTTTTAAGCCTGAGAAATCACCCCGTAAATGCACACGTTTAATTGCACATGTGTTAATATGTATGCTTACACAGTATTAAAAGACAGTCAAAAATTAACGTCATTTACCTTCGTTCCCGCGTTTGACTCGTGCTGTAAATCTCTTCCTTGTTTTTAGTTCACGTGATTACGTAGGAGGCGTGATGACGCGATACGTGACTCCGCCTCCTCCATTAGAGTATATGGACAAAAAATATGTTCCAGTTATGACCATTACGCGTAGAATTTCGAAATGAAACCTGCCTAACTTTTGTAAGTAAGCTGTAAGGAATGAGCCTGCCAAATTTCAGCCTTCCACCTACACGGGAAGTTCGAGAATTAGTGATGAGTCAGTCAGTCAGTCAGTCAGTGAGTCAGTGAGGGCTTTGCCTTTTATTAATATGTATAGATTATATATTAGTAATAATAGCAGCTCACTACTCAAAATACTCAACCTCTAGCAGCATTTCTTACCTCTACACCAGCCAAGCAGATATGCTGGCTTTCTGTCGTTTGATATTTGGGCCTGGGTTTTTACTCATTGACTGCAACATGTAAATTGAATGGTTTATTTTTCTTTGGTTATATTTTTGAATAAAAGCACACTTGCTTTTTTATACCTTTTGTGAAAGTGTTTATTTGATATTTGGACTGCAGTCTTCACACTATATACACTTTATGTCAGCATATTGCCATTATTAGTATAACATGAAAAAAGTTTCTGTTTTAGTTATGTGTTCAAATTTTCTTGCTTCACATTTCCTGTCATCCTACATTTACCCAGATTGTTGTAGACACAGAACACACATGAAATGTAGGTATTCCAAATAACAATACAGTAATCCCTCGCTATATCGCGCTTCGCCTTTCGCGGCTTCACTCCATCGCGGATTTTATATGTAAGCATATTTAAATATATATCACAGATTTTTCGCTGCTTCGCGGGTTTCTGAGGACAATGGGTCTTTTAATTTCTGGTACATGCTTCCTCAGTTGGTTTGCCCAGTTGATTTCATACAAGGGACGCTATTGGCAGATGGCTGAGAAGCTACCCAACTTACTTTTCTTTCTCTCTTTCTTGCGCTGACTATCTGTGATCCTGACGTAGGGGGTGTGAGCAGGGGGGCTGTTCGCACACCTAGACGATACGGACGCTCGTCTAAAAATGCTGAAAGATTATCTTCACGTTGCTACCTTCTATGTGCAGCTTTTAAGTATGCTGCACGGTGCTTCGCATACTTAAAAGCTCAAAGGGCACGTATTGATTTTTTTATCTGTCTCTCTCTCTCTATCTCTCTCTAACTCTCTCTCTCTCTCTCTCTCTGCTCCTGACGGAGGGGGTGTGAGCTGCCGCCTTCAACAGCTTTGTGCCGCGGTGCTTCGCATACTTACAAGCCAAACAGTCCTATTGAATTGTTTGCTCCTTTGAAGAGGAAGATATGTTTGCATTCTTTTAATTGTGAGACTGAACTGTCATCTCTGTCTTGTCATGGAGCACAGTTTAAACTTTTGAAAAAGAGACAAATGTTTGTTTGCAGTGTTTGAATAACGTTCCTGTCTCTCTACAACCTCCTGTGTTTCTGCGCAAATCTGTGACCCAAGCATGACAATATAAAAATAACCATATAAACATATGGTTTCTACTTCGCGGATTTTCTTATTTCGCGGGTGGCTCTGGAACGCAACCCCCGCGATGGAGGAGGGATTACTGTATATTATTTACCCTATACAATTCCAGACAACTTACTCCCAGATAAAGAGTAGTTTGAGTCTGACTTGACTTCAGCTGCCTCGGTGGGGGATGAGTGAGCAGGCTGTCTGCTGCCAGTGCTGATTGACACATTTACAAAACAAAGATGCTGATGACGAGGTGCAAAGGAATTTAAGGTGCCCCCTGCATTATGACTTTTTTCATAGGCTTCAGGGATCCTAGTGTTTAGTTTTCTTATTCATTCTGGGATAATATGATGCTGACACCTTCTCCCAGCAGCACTGGGTGCAAGACTGGAATGAACCCTGCACAGGACACGCTAACACATCCTTGAGATGTGGGTGGAAAATTCATGTAGACAAAGAAAATATGCAAAAAGACGTGGTCCAGGCTGGGACATCTGGAGTTGTGAGGCAGCAGCCTTAAAAAATTTTCAACTTTGCCTTCTGGAGAAATCACTTTTTGCCTACTATAAATATAAATAATGTTTACTCAGTGAGGGGAATTTCTGTTTTTGCAATCATTTCAATCTAAGATGTAGATTTAATAAAGAAGCCTGATCCCATTAAAACTGTTTCAGCAACATTATAGAACTGTGGAACTGTGAAAACCATTATCTAAGTTTCAGACTGTAGTTTTCAGTTTTTTTGCAGTGCCTGGCTTAAACAATTTGTGTTTTGTTTTATAATTATAGAACATTATAATATTTTATATTATATTAAGTATTCAGAAATTGCCAAAATGTCTGGCATAGCATGTGTTAAAACAATCTGTATAGGGATACATTTTTCTGGGCCTCGAAAAAACAGCTAGGCAGTTTATTTTGTTTGTGCCATTATTTATTTGTGTCTGTAAAAATTTAACCCTGAAGCCATTCTTGTATCTTTGGCAATTATCTTTATGCTTTAGGCTGCACATTACTTTAGTTTCAAAGCCGGGATTTTGTCAGTTTCAGGTTTTTTCCCTTTTTAATTCAACTTTGATCTAAAATTTAGGCCAATTTAATGTGTTAAACTGTAGAGTACCACTTTTTTTGTTGCATTTTCCTCTGCCTCACAAGTTTATTAATATACAAATTTATACAATGACTATAATACTAGAGACACATTAAGCTACCGCAGTCAAGCAATTTGAACCTGCAAATTTGTGTCTTTGAGTCACAGACATTGGCTTCTAAGCCACACTGTCTGCTTCAGTTGCAATTTTGTCAAGCTCTAACGTGAATAATATAAAGAAGGATAGCAGAGAGTGGGCTATTTTGCAAAAGCTATGTTCAAATCAAAATCTAAAATGACATACAGTATGTCTGTTAGTATTTAGGTGTGCATGGCATGTTTGAATATGTTTTGAACATGTTTTGCACTGCTCTTCAAATTTTGTTTTTTTCCCCTTTCTTTTGGATTTTGCTTTGGTTCTATCTTTTTTTGTAATAGCTTGGTTCAGTCTGGTTGTCGGGTATGGATTCTTGAGGCAGTTTCTCCCCTGCAGTATTATTTTATTTATATTCTTTTTAATTTGTTTTTATTTTTACTATTCTACTAGTTTTTCATTAGTACATCTTCCAGGGAGATCTGTTTATTTTTAATATGGTGGGTCTGAGACTAGGGATCTGTGCTAGCAGATGTCGGTTCGAGTCTCATAAACACCAGAAGTGACTCTGCTCCGTTGGGCCCCTGAGCAATGCCCTTAACCTGTAATTACTTTGTCCTGGGTATGATGTTAATCTGCGTCCAGCCCTGCAAGCTACTTACAGGGAAAACTTGGGAGGTTGGAGGCAGGCTTGGCACTCTAGCCACCGAAATAAACCTCACACTGTTCCATTGTGGTACTGAGATGCCACCCACTGCGCTCAGGTCCCAATCCAGGTGGATCATTATGTGGTGCGTGCAGCAACACGCTATCAGCGCATGATCCCAACGTCTCTCTTACTATATGGTGCATCAGAGGCCATTTCTGACATCACTGTAGTTTTTTCTAACTTTTTTCACCATTGAATTAACTTTTTAATGAGGCTGGATTTTTGCTGAGCCTTAAAACTTTGATTTTTATAATGAGTTAATGAGTGTGATTAAAAATTTCTGTGGTCAAATTTTTGAATGCAACCCCTAAATGCGTTGATTTAATGTGATCAATTTGTCAGCACTTCACACTTAATGGAATAGGGCCAAGTGAATCCAACTGTATTAATAGTGCATGATTACTTCCTGTGAGGTTTCTTGATAAGGGTCTTTATCCACACACAACAGTAGAATCGCCACTCATCCTTTGTTATGCGGGAATGTCCCGTTTTGGAACATAAAATAGTATATTAAATCAGTAAGGGACACAATTTAAACAATATTTTTGTGCACATTGTTTCATATATATACTAGTTCTTGAAGGTTCAGAGAATAACATGAGAACAATTAAAAGCAATCCAGTTTTACAAGTGTAGTGAACGAGTTTCATTTTTGTGTTGTGCTGACTGTGCAAATAGATAAGCACTGCACGTTGAGTGAGATTGCTGAGAACAGTGTCATCATTGCCATTATGCTGGGTTCACATTTTGACATCACGTCTCACAGTATAGCAGAACATCCAAAAATATGGTGCATATAGTGATATTTGCTAATGCAAGGTCCCTTTTAAACGTAAGAGGCTATCAAGGTACAGTTCTGAGTGTGAGAAAGAACATCAGTGGGTCAGCCATTTCTCAGGTGATGAATATGTTTGCCGTGGAGGAATATCTGACCTGAAATAGCACAGTGTAGGTGCTACGCATGTATGAGCAGCTTATGAGCACATGACACAGAGTGGTATCACTCAGTTACTTACACCTCACTCACACTGCCCCCAACACAGACATGGCATGCTGTTGTTGTTGAATTAATTGTTTGTTACCTAATTAATCAATTCTTGTCTCCAGATAACAGTTGTGGATTTGACTTGTGTGTATCACACAGTTAAGCACAACTTGAGCTCTAATGTTGCTGATTGTGCAAAAAGCTGAACCATGATTTTATGTTTCCATTTTTAAATATTTAATTGCTTTTGTAATTGTTAGTGCTTTTTGTATGTTGTCTTGCAACACAGCAGTCCAAACCATATTAGTTTTCTGAAAAGTGTGGAAGAGAGGTGAAGAAGAGAGTGCAGTCAGGTGGAATGGGTGGAGAAAAGTGTCAGGAGTGATTTGTGACAGACGGGTCCCAGCAAGAGTTAAAGGGAAGGTCTACAAGATGGTAGTGAGACCAGCGATGTTATATGGGTTGGAGACGGTGGCACTGACCAGAAAGCAGGAGACAGAGCTGGAGGTGGCAGAGTTAAATATGTTAAGATTTGCATTGGATGTGACAAGGATGGACAGGATTAGAAATGAGGACATTAGAGGGTCAGCTAAGATTGGAAGGTTGGGAGAAAAAGTCAGAGAGGCGAGATTGCGTTGGTTTGGACATGTGCAGAGGATAGATCCTGGGTATATTGGGAGAAGGATGTTAAGGATAGAGCTGCCAGGGAAGAGGAAAAGAGGAAGGCCTAAGCGAAGGTTTATGTATGTGTTGAGAGAGGACATGCAGGTGATGGGGGTAACAGAACAAGATGCAGAGGACAGAAAGATATGGAACAAGATGATCCGCTGTGGCAACACCTAATGGGAGAAGCTGAAAGAAGAACAATCACTGAGTTTTTTCTAATTTATTTAAAAATATTAATATGTTTGAAGGAAATATGATAAATTGTGATTAATATGCAGTTAATTTTGATTAAAAATTTTAATAATTTTTAATCAAGCATATATATCCAGTGAAATAAAAATAAAAACTAAGTGCTTAAAGGTGTCAGTTTTATTTTCTGATAGACTTATACTTCCGAAATAGAAAATAATGGTAATTTGTCACTTTTTATACATCATTTACCAAGAAAAGTTACTTTTTTGATCATGAAACACATTAGATGATGAAAGGCCAACAGCACATTATGAGTAAGTAAAACTCTAGTATATCCATCCATCATCCTACCCGCTATATCCTAACTACAGGGTCATGGGGGACTGCTGGAGCCAATCCCAGCCAACAAAGGGCGCAAGGCAGGAAACAAACCCCAGGCAGGGCGCCAGCCCACCACAGGGCACACACTAAGGACAATTTAGGATTGCCAATGCACCTAACCTGCATGTCTTTGGACTGTGGGAGGAAACCGGAGCACCCAGAGGAAACCCACGCAGACACGGGGAGAACATGCAAACTCCACGCAGGGAGGACCTGGGAAGTGAACCCAGGTCTCCTAACTGTGAGGCAGCAGCGCTACCACTGTGCCACCCAACTTCAGTATAGTTTATTCAAAATATAAGACTCATAATTCTAACTTTATATTTCATTTTTAATGAATATCATGTCCAATCCATTCAACCTCTCTTGAGAAGTAGATGTTCTTAATTTTTTTTTTTGTTAATGTCAACCTTGATCAGCTCCCCTGATGCCACTTTGACAGGAACTGCCAGTAAATTCCTATGTTCTATTTCTGCTTTATGGAATTAAGTTATAATTTTTTGTCATGACTAGGCAATTTATTGTTCACTAACTTTATCATGATAATTGCTTTACACAACTTTACAAATAAGTTGCTAACTTCAGACATGTCAGAAGTCAGACTAGCAAAAACATATAGTCAGCTGACAATGAAGGGAAGAAGATTCAAAAACCAGTTAACAGGCTCCATTGTATGTCTTTATCTTGGATTTCTACTAACCTGTACCCACGTAATCCATGTTTATATTGATCAATCAGTGTCTGTACCGGCAGCATGTGATACAAGGCATGCACGCTCACTTTAAAAGGATTCCGCTTGAGGCCAGCAGTTCAAACTGTGCTGTAGCTGAGCCAATTCAGGGACCAGGCTCACAGGGGAACAGCTTCAATAATCTGACAGAAGATACTGCACAGCTTTCTCAGTCCAAGGAAGCTTTAATTTCCTGTCTTTATTTTTCTGAATTTCCTTTACTCAACAATTACTAAATATAAAACATTTATTTCAGGTCATGTTTACCAGAGGGTACTGTACTAAACTGTGGAGTCAGATTCACTTGAAAGGAGGATGCACTGTCTGCATGTTTTTTAGGCCCAGGGGATACTGTTAAAGAGGGAAATTATTGAAAGTGAATTTTAATGTTAACAAAATATTAGTAGGATGCAGCACTCAATGGCAGTCCCCTCCAAGCACATGGCCCAGGGTGGCCACCTCAGTTGCCCTACCCATGAGACAGTCTTGGCTACGGCATTTCTTTCTGATTACAGCTGACACTAGAAGAACAAGTAGGCAGTTATGAATTATGAAGTCATTTTGCAGGACTTGCTGATACTACACTAATAATACAGTAATCCAACAGTTAAAAAATCCTTACCAAAATTTTAGGGAAAAAAAACAATGCAAACATAGCATATAATAATGTTTTGATGAGTGTTAATTAAGAACATAGAACGTACTGTACCTTTTTTAAGACATACTGTGAGCATACAATACTACTTTATCTTCTCTGTGAAATAAAGTGCTGTGTTGGTCCATCAGTGGCATGATTAATAACTGTAATAAAAATATAAACAAATGAAGGCACTGAATATAGGCCATCCTCAATTAAGTTATTTTCTTGCTGTAGCATTTGGTTGCATATTGCATTTAATGTTCAGGTTTACAGCAAGTCTCTATTAAAATGTGTTCATTTTCACACCATTGGCATTTCCAAAAAATACTGTGTAAGTGAGCTATGGTTACCCAGTAGGTGTAGCTGCTTATAGTAAGCAGCATCAGGGAAAAAAGCAGATGCCAAAAAATATTTACTAGTATTTATATTTGCAATGTGGAGTCACATTATGCTACAACATAACAGTAAACTAAACTGGTAAGGGGAAACCTTCCCCAAAATAGGGATGACAGGATCCATGCCTGAAACTAGGCCTGGGTGCGATATTCACCAGTGAGTGTCTAAGGGTTTGAGCTCCATGGTGGTATTTGTGTCCTCTTTTTAAAGACTGCTTTAGAACTTGGACTAACTAAAACAAACTGAAAGATTGATTGAACTAAGTAGAATTAATGACTTATGTTGGACAACGAAATTCCACAGTGATAATAATAATTCTTTGCATTCAAATAGCACTTTTCTCACTACTGAAAGCGCTCAGCAATTGCAGGTTAAGGGCCTTGCTCAAGGGCCCAACAGAGCAGAGTCCCTATTGGCATTTACGGGATTCGAACCGGCAACCTTCTGATTGCCAGTGCAGATCCCTAGCCTCAAAGCCACTACTCCGCCTGGTGTGATCTGTGTATTAAAATGTTGTGTGCTCCTATGAGATTGTGGGATGGGGTTTTTAATGTGTTGGTGAGAGAGGAGTAGGTGGTGTTCAGGTGCTGCAGAGAGAGAGTGCCAGCAGAAGGGAAGGAGCGAGGCCCGAGGACGGTGTGAAGTGAGAGAGACCTGGTGCAAAGGCAGACGGTGTAGAGAGAGACAGTCCATCGAGAACACAGTCAAGATCATTCGCACAGTGCACTGGAACTTGCAGGCAGACAAGGGTACATGGCTGAAATGATGCGAGGCACACAGACGGTGACACCTGCCTCCAGGGAGGAAGAGGCAGTTTCAACAGAGAGACTCAATTTGTGGGACCATCAAGAGAGGGACGGCTCGTGAGAGGGCCGAGCGATGCCGGAGGACGAGAAGCGAGACATGTCTAGGTTGTCATAGCAATACAAGGTACCACCAAGTGAAAGAAAGCACTCACTCCATGAGGGAGAGACACTGATAGGGATTTGGCAAATTAGCAAGATTTCTGTTGGAAAACAAGCATTCAGCGCACAAAGTGTTTTCAGTGGGACAGTTGGAAGATCATTGTGGTAACACAGGGTGCAATTTAGATTCTGAACCACCAGAGGTTGTATCCTCTACTGTTATGTCTTAATAGACTTTTAGATTGTGGACTGTGCACTCTCTTTTTAAAAGGTTTTTGTTCTTGTTATTTTTAGATTCTTATTTACTTTTATCTTCCTGGTAGATATTATATTGTCTGGTGTAATAAAATTTACTATTGTTTCCCTTGAAATTGCTGCTGTGTCTTTCATTGTGTGTTTTCTTACTGCCCAATTTAAAGAAACTTGCGTGCTATTATTTCTACGTTTTAAAGGTTCTTAATATTAAGCTTTAGTTTAATAATTTTATTATTAAACTTTTAGCCTTTTTAAAATAATTTCCAGACTGTTAATAAAACTGGGTGGCATAGTTGGGTATTTTAACTGTGTTTAGGTGAGATTACCTATAAGTGTGACCTAGATATCCGTCACAATTTAACTTTTGATGAGTGGACCTCCCAAGCATCAGAGAGCTCCATCACAATCACGGCACACTACATTACTGACAACTGGGTAATTGCAAACCCTGTTCTCCAGACACATGCTTTCTATGAAAGTCACACAAGTGACCACTTGTCAGAAATACTACAGGAAGCTGTAGCGGAATGGAAAATTGAGAGACCAAGCCCCAACATTTCTGTGACAACAGACAATTCCAACAACATTGTGAATGCAGTTGAAGCGGCTGTATTTTTACCACATATTCAATGCTTTGCAGTACAGTTAACCTGACATTACAGAAGAGGTGGGCATTGACCAGGTATCTCAGCTTTTAGGCACAGAGAGAAAAGTGGTCAGTTTTCTCCATCGAAGCACTACTGCTGCAACAATGCAAAAGGAAATGCAAAAGATTTCCAGTTTCCTTCAAATAAGCTTATTAAGGATGGAACTTAAGCAATAACATACTTGAGAGCAACCTTGAACAGCAGGCTGCTGTTTTCTCAGCACTTACAGACAGGCGTATTAAGATATACATTAAGAAGATGTACAAATGTCTCAGGTGCTCCAACCACTGAAAAATGGGTCCAACTTTGTTGGGCACTTAACAGCTGCCAACAGTTTCAATGATTATGCAACTGAAACACACAATCCTGGCATCAATGAAGCAGAGTGACTCAGATTCAGCAGTTGTGAAATATGACAGATATGTCATTGCATCTGACTTCAACTATAGGTGCCCCGACTGGTCAACATTTACTCAGTTTCGTCATGAAACCAGTACACTTGACCGACATTTTAAATCCCTTTCTTTTCCAGCAACATCTGTCCCCAGTTAGAGGGTTTTTTTTCTAGTGTACAGGACATTGTCACAGCACAGACAGTGCAAGGCTCTCATATCAGACATGTGGACATGATGGTGTTCTTGAAGAAAAAACTTAAAACTTAAGTGAAATGTTTCCATAAAAATGTGTGGTTAACTCAATGCACCAACCTCTTTTTTGGTCTTATGAGATTTGTTAGATATTTATTAATGTTTACATAGTTAATTTATTTGAAGTTAAGTTAATCTGCCATGTTCATTAGTGTTGGTCCCTTTAGTGTTGCAAATTGTTGGTGATCTAATAAAACCCAGAATTCTTTTTTGGTATGAACCAGACGGTGGATTAAAAATTGAAGTCTCTACCAAACTGTGGATTTGGAGAATTGTTACACCCCTAATGGATATATTGGTGTTGACATGCATTCTTACTATATAGTATTTAATATATTCAACAGCTGTTGTCTACATATGAATGTTGAGAAAGTAAGAAGTTCTAAGGTGAAGAAGCCTGAATGTGCCCGAATCAAACGGTGCATTGTGATTGTCAGTACAGGATGTGTATAACACCTTAACACTTGTTAGTTTATATACCCCCCGGAAAGATTAAAATCTGTCTTCTTTTCATTATACACCTCTGATTTAGCAACAGAAGGCATTTAAAAAGGGCAGGACTTTACAGTATAATTTGTCAAATACAGAAAGCAAACTGAAGTAATATCACAACTAATTCAGTTTACAATTATATCCATGTACTGTATGCTTTGAAGGTAACAAACACAGTGCTTACTGCTGCTAACACCCAGCACCCGGGACCTTGTTTTTATTCCCAGCTTGGTCACTTTAATTGAGGAATTTTCCTTTACTCCATGTGTAAGAGGTAGCTTTCTCAGGGTATTTCTGATTCATCCCACATCCCAAAACACAGATATGTTAAGTTGGATGGTGACTTGATCATGGTATGATTTGAGTGAGTATGTGTGTTTGCTGGTGCAAAAAATGATATCCATCCAGGGCTCATACCTGTCCTGTGCCCACTGTTGCTGAAAAATGGCCTGTCTGCATTTAATTCCACAATTTTAGGCAGCCAGTCACATTTCCATTTAATTTCACTCTACATTGTGTCATTTCTTTCTTTGAACATTTCATTTTATTTTTCTGCTGTTAGAAAACTTAGATAGATAGATAGATACTTTATTAATCCCAAGGGGAAATTCACATACTCCAGCAGCAGCATACTGATACAAAAAACAATATTAAAGAGTAGTAAAAACAGAAAATAACTTTGAATAATGTTAATGTTTACCCCCACCCCCCAGGTGGAATTGAAGAGTCGCATAGTTTGGGGGAGGAACGATCTCCTCAGTCTGACAGTGGAGCAGGACAGTGACAGCAGTACTGCTGTCATATATTTTTATTTTTATTTTACCGTATCAACATGGAACAATACTGATGTGTGAAATATGGAAGAAGAATAAAATATGTGATAGGTGGTCTATTTTACATGTATTCTTTTTTATAACGTAGAAGCTCTGTAAGTTTGGCAGAAGATACAGGGAACAATCATACATTAATAAGCAACATGTGAAAGAAATATTTTCTACACTTTAGGTTAAAGCTGGGAGAGGATAAACTTTAAGCCATATTTTGAAATATAGTTGAGCTTATCACCAATAATGAAAGTAGAACAATATGAACTACAAATCTCTCATCGAACATTAACTGTTGACAGCTAACAGACAGTTGTTTTATTTTTGTTTTTTTTTTTCTCTGATTTTAATAGGTGCATTTATTGACATCACTGCCAGCACCAATTTCTACATCTGTTTCTCATGACACCTGGCATTGCTATTAAATCAGTGTGCATTCAGGTGCATGTGCATCTATCTATAAAGGCTCACAAGACATTTCAATCGATATCTTTACTTTTAATTTCAAAGAAGACTCATCAGCACAAGAAGACTAATTTGTAGCCTATTTTCACTTTATTATTGTTTTGCTTTTGTTTATTGGTTTTAAATTTTGCTCATAAAAGACTTTCTGATTGTTGGGTTTTGTTTGCCACATTTGCTTAAGCATGTACTGACATAACCTAATTTTCTATTTCCCCTTAACTAATTACTACTTACATCTTCTTCCACACACCACAGCAAAATCACCATGCTGACAGCCGCATAGCATAACATTAAGAAAGGTAATGTTTTTACATGTCATTTAAAATTTTACAGCATATTCCTTAGTAGAAAAGAAATACAGGTTGTGACCACCAAGGGGTGCACAGCTCCCCAAACACCCGACACAACAGACACAGGCACAAGTGCAGCACAACACAAGGCTTTATTTATAAGAGGAAACACTTATCCTTTGTTTCCCGAGCATACAAGCACAAAATATACAATATGACACTGTATTTCCTCCTCTCCTTTTCTCTTTCTTCTTACGCCTCCACTCCTCCTTTGGCAAGCTTCATCTGTATACCTCCCGAATCCAGCTCTCCGACTGGACTGAGGCGGCTCCTTTTATAGAGCACATGGAAGTGCCCTAGGTGTCCTGTGATCTCCTTCCAGGTGTGGTGGCAGCCCTGCAGAGGAAGACTCAGCTGTTCCCCATGCTCTTCCTGGAGGTGGCCATTGGCCCCAGCGGGATTGAGCTTTCATGCTCCAAACCTGTGGCACCATAACAAGTCCTTTGTCGTCCCGGCCAAGTAAAAGCTCCAGCTCCAGGTATATATCATTAGAAAGTTAGGCATACTCACTTTGAGAGACACAGAGTTTAAAAATTACCCTTCAGAGTGTTTTAGGTGAAATATCTATTTCAGATTGATTGTGCAGACTCCACAGAAATAAAGAAAATAGGTAGAAGTGTTAGCACCCGCTATCCATAGCTTACTAGTTAACAGATTGCGTTGTCAATAGGACACTATTGTTTTAATAATCAAAATGCTTTAATAGCACATCCTGTAATGAAGAGTTTCCAGGAAATCTGGTGAATTTTAGTAAATGCATTAATAAATAATAAATTAATTTATTATTGAAACTTAATTTATGGCATCTCATTTGCAAATATATAATGTGAATACACATACAAATGCAGTTGAAATGTTGGGGTCCTGAAGGAAACCCTTTTTAACACCCATCATTTCTGGCTTGTTGCATTGGCCTTTGTGCTTGCGCTGAGCAAAAAAAATGACTTCTTGTCCGAACATCTACTTCTGGCAGTTTATATAGTTGAAGAAGCAGGAAAGATGTGGCTTGTAGATCTAGGGTGGAAGTAGATTTAATACACTTTATGTAAAATCAAATTTAATTTATAGCTGATGATTGAATAGCTTGTTTTCCACCTGTGCTATAAATTCCCAGAAACTTGGAAAGAGATGGCAAGAGGTGTTGACAATGTCAAGATCTATATGTGATTTTTAAACTATTTTGTAGTATTAAAATATTTTGTGTAATGGACATTTTAATTTCACTTCAACTAAAACAGATATAAACAATACATGCATGTTATTTTAAAGCAGGTTTTTATTCATAAGCATGTGGTAATTTATATTCTGAAGCACTTATTTACAAAATACAGACTAAATTTAAGAGCCAAACAAATAAAAATATGTAGGCAAACTTATAATGTTGAAATGAACACATCTGATTGCATGGATAACAAAACTATTTCTGTCAAAACTGGTTTACTTTAAGCA
This sequence comes from Erpetoichthys calabaricus, assembly GCF_900747795.2. Lineage (NCBI taxonomy): Eukaryota > Metazoa > Chordata > Cladistia > Polypteriformes > Polypteridae > Erpetoichthys > Erpetoichthys calabaricus. The sequence continues at coordinate 41,830,453 of NC_041400.2, read as the reverse complement.
GGGGCAGCAGAGATAACAATGTTTCATTGTCTATTCTAGCTCCTGGAATTGCACATTTATATGTGTTTGTCAAAAAATGATTAAATATATAGCTGATAAGATATTTTCTTTTCACAAGGTTTACAATGTTGAGCCTGTGGATGTGGTTAAAAATATAACATGCATATTTAATATTAACATTACGATGCACAGATGTCACACAACTATAAATTTAATTTGAGTATACAAAAAATTGGGATGGTTTGTTGCAAGATACTTTATATTCATTCTTTAGATGGCATCTTTATTAGATACAAAGAAATTGTTTTTCTCCTACCTATGTTTTAGGAGGATAAAAGTAGCCAAACATATAAACACATATATTAATTTGGATAGTTACCAAGTATAATAAGTTTATGTTCAATTACATTTCTGTTCATTAAAGTAAAAATACACAGTTTAAATTGAGAATCTGTTAAAAAAGATGAATATATACATTCCTTGTATTTTAAAACCAAAATGGAATATTTTCTGTTAACAAACAAGGAAAACTATGAATGATGGTTACGTAATACCCACCAGCAATTACTCATTGCTATCTCATTCAGATATTTAAGATCCCAAATGAACAGATTTTAATTAAGAAAATTACATTCAGATAAACTGAAGTTTAAACCCAGATAATAGATATACTCTTATTATTGGACCAGCCTCATTTTGCTCATATGAGTTTAAACTTCTGCTGTGTTTATTGGATTTCCCTTGTGGGTTTCACCAGAACCTGTGCTTCTGATTTTGTCAGGGGAGAGGTGCAAAAAACAGAAACTCCTAGAGCTTACAAATTGGCAATTAGGGTACATCTAGCAGCAGATGATGATCTATTTGGAGAAAATACATTCCTTCTGGGATACAGAAACCATGAACAACTAAAAAAAGATTAACTCCTAATCTTCTTTTTTTAGACACTGCCATAAGCTTACTGTTAATTGTCTAATTAATGAACACAATGAAATTGCCTTATTTAGGTTTATTTGGTTAAAAACATTTAAAACAATTCAGAAAAACACCAATGCATTGACTTCCATGCATAATTGTTTCCTGTTGTGTGCACAGAGTCTGAATTTCTTAAAATAATGTGTACTGCAGCAATTTAAATATTACCAAACAGTAGTGTTTGACAGCCTGTGTGTTAACTATATTCTGCTACTTAGGAGAAGTTCAGAGTGGAACAATAAACTGTTTTAATGGGAAATATAATAACTAGAAAAAGGTTTATTTAATTAGTGTTCTTCTTACTTCAGTAAACCTTTGTGATACGTTCTTGGTTTTTTGCTTGTTTTCTGTAAAGCTGATGAAAATGTGCATTTCTTTGTTTAATGTTAATTAAGAACAAAAATAATATCAAGTATTCAAGTGACCTGTTTTCTAACAAACGTCTGTGCCACCTGGTGTTTCAACAGAGAATTTATTTGAGGTATGAATTCAGAATTTACAAAAATCAAGCAGTCTTTCAATTTGTTTTTGAAGAACATATTTTACGTATGCTCATTTAAGACTTACTTAATTCTTGAATAGTACATTTTCAGTACTTTAACAATTTTGTCCAGAATAGCAAAGATCCCCAATTTGCCATTGGAATTAAGAAAGTGCTGGTCAGGAGGGCTCACCCATGTCATTAGTTACTTGGATAGAGATCAGGTACCTGAGCAGTCAGTTTCATTAATGTAAAGGGCTTGATAGCTTTGTGATATAGAGTGCTGTGATGCTGAAAAATACCCATTTACAGATACTGTAAGTAGACTGCTGCCATAAAGGGGTACACTAAGTCTTTTTAAAGCTCAAATATAATTAGGCATTTAGCCTGCACAAACCAGCAGGGCTTGGGATTCAATTACACAAAATATTTTTTCTAATCCACTAATGTCTAATGACTCCATTTCCTATAAACATGAATGTTTATTAATTACATGTGACCTGATGGTACTTGTAGGTTTTTTAGTTTTTCTCCCATTAGCCATTATTTAACAAAAGTCTAAGATACAGTAAGTGACAAGATATTCAAATATAATTCTCAGGTAAAGGTACCAGTTTCAAAGAGTGTAGTGTGAACGGAAATACAATTATATAGTGGAATGTATATAAACATTTTTTATAAATAAACTATGTATATATTGATCCACACAATTGTGTGATTGATTAAAACTCATTCATAAATGACAGCTCCTGTATTTGTTTTGAAATGAACTACTGTACAAAATTGATACCCCAACTCAGTGATTCTTAACCTTTTTTTGAGTGACGGACCCCTTTAAGAATCTGATGAAAGCTATGTACTCCCTTCCCCAGAAATATCCACATAAACTCAACTTTGCATGCAATAAATATAATGTACTTTATTTATCGAGATTTGATTGTCTCATACATATATGACATACACAAAGTATTACTAAACCTTAAAGTAAACAATTTAAAAAACACTCCCTTTTTATGCAAAAAGTAATGGCCACTCATTATAAAAATCTCATTATCCACTGACAGACTGAGAAGATCGTTCCTCCCCCAAACTATGCGACTCTTCAATTCCACCAGGGGGGGTAAACATTAACATTATAAAAAGTTATTGTTTGTTTTTTCCTGCATTATTATCAATCTTTAATTTAATATTTTTTTTTTTTTTGTATCAGTATGCTGCTGCTGCTGGAGAATGTGAATTTCCCCTTGGGATTAATAAAGTATCTATCTATCTATCTATCTATCTATCTATCTATCTATCTATCTATCTATCTATCTATCTATCTATCTATCTATCTATCTATCTATCTATCTATCTATCTATCTATCTATCTATCTATCTATCTATATCTATCTATCTATCTTATAATTATAAAATACACCCCTCTTGTGCAAATTAAAACAGATCTACTACTGCTACATTTTCTACTACCATTACTACTACTGGGAGGTGCAGTGGTAGCGCTGCTGCCTTGCAGATAGGAGACCTGGGTTCACTTCCTGGGTCCTCTCTGCATGGAGTTTCCATGTTCTCCCCGTGTCTGCGTGGGTTTCCTCCCACAGTCCAAAGACATGCAGGTTAGGCGTATTGGCAATCCTAAATTGTCCCTAGTGTGTGCTTGGTGTGTGGGTGTGGTGTGTGTGTGTCCTGCGGTGGGCTGGCACCCTGCCCAGGGTTTGTTTCCTGCCTGGTGCCCTGTGTTGGCTGGGATTGGCTCCAGCAGACCCCCGTGACCCTGTGTTAGGATATAGCGGGTTGGATAATGACTTGACTAACTGATTGATTACTGCTACTACTACATCTACTCTAAATCAACAGTACCGGGATGTATAATGAATAGAAATGTTAATTTATATTAGATATTATTACATGTGAATAAATAAGTATATTGCTTAATAGTAAATAGTGCTCAGAGAGTAATGTAACTGAAATTTTTTGCTTGCGTCAACCCAGTTCTTAGGGGAAATACTACTGTTGACTGTCACTTCTATACGGCTATGTGTCCTGAAAGGCATTTTGGTCCTAGAGGGAACTTTGCAGGACACACAACAAATCATAGGTTGTAAATGGGAAGGTCCTATCTGTGAGTATTATGAGTATGACACGGACAGTAGCATTGGTATATGCGCAATTGATGCTTTGTGGAATTCAATTAATGGGAAAAAAGCGAGGAAAACTTAAAAACACACTTATACTGTTTTCATAAAGAGGATAAAGACTGTTACACGCTGATAAAACACAAACCTTACTGTTGCATGCTGATAAAACACAAAGAAGAGTCAATCAAACATTGAAGAAGTAAGAAAATGCACTGGTACAGCTATGTAATGAATGTCCAGGATGTTGTGTGAATTACCTGCTAAACTTGAAAATTCTAGAGAAAACAGCTTGCTCCTTGAACAGATGGACATTGCTAGTCAACATAAGTGATAATTTTGTAAACCATTTAGTACGTAACTCTCTATATAGATGGTCTGGTCTGAACACACCAAGATGAATATAAAGTAAGAAAATTCAAAAGACACAAAAGTTATGACTTGGCTGTCATAGTCACAGTGAGCCATTGTGCAGACATATTGCTGTTTGTATAAAGGAGCTCCAGTAGCATTTCTTGACACACTTCTGCTGCAATTTCTTTGGCTGAAAGTCCTCAGTGTTAGTGTGTCAGAGAGAGGATGTGCACCATTGTTCATAATGGCACTCAGTTTTGTTTTAATTGTCTCCTTCGCTACAACCTCCCAGGGAACCAGAGTACATTCAATAACTGGGCTTGCCCTTTAATTAATTTGTTGATTCAGGGGGCCTTTCATGAAGTGATGCTACCAGCCCAGCATACCACAGCACAGAAAAATGCATTGGCCATCTCAGAGTTGTAGATATAAAGGATGTCACTCACCACATTAAAGGAACGCAGTCTCCTAAGGAAGAACAGCCTGCTATGCCCTTTCTTATATAGTTCCTCCATGTTCCGAGACTAGTCCAACCTGTCATTAATGTGGACCCCCTCTACATCCACTCCTTAAATAGTGACCCGGACGTAGAAGCTGTTTGGTGTGGTGAAAATCAATAACCAGTTCACTGGTTTTGCTGATGTTAGGATGCAGACAGTTCTCTTTTAAACCTGACTCCTCTCCTCTGCTTCATCCCCTTTATTAATATCATCCATAAGTGCAAAATCATGTGTAAGATTTATTGTGTGAGTTGTACAGAGTAAAGTGAAAAGTAGACAGGTCTAGTCCTTGTTGTTCTCCCATGCTGCTCAAATCCGTATCAGAAACACACTTCCTGCATCTCACAAACTGCAGTGTGAGCTCAACCATATTAAAAAAAAAGTTAACAAAATTAAAATAATGAGCCTTTATAAGATATTGAATAACATTCAGCCAGTTTTATACATAGATACTTATTGACAAATCATCTCTTTTTGATATATTATTTCACCATACCAATTAAGAGACACTAGCTTATGCTCTGCTTTCTTGAGGCATCATTAATATCCTGCCAACTGCAACAGTCTTTGTTTCAACTTTGCATTTTATGGTTCACTTTTTTGATCCAACTCCCTCAGACTCAGAGTAACTCTTCACACCTGGAACATGTGCGATTCCCACATTATCATGTGAATTACCACTCTTTAAATAAGTAGCTGCATATTTTCCAACTATTTCAGTACTTGTATGCATGGCCTTTTAACACATTGCTGAAGGTCTGGATTGGAAGCACTTTATTTTAAAAACCCTGTCTTGGGTGAGACAAGTGATCTCCATGGATCTGGTTTTGGTATCAACTGTCAGCACCTTTTAACTAAATTAAACAGCGATTATTCCTTTTCATTTCTTTAATTAATTTGTTTAAAATATTGGAACAGATTAACATAATTTCATTAAGCTTTTGAAAATTATCACTGAAATCAATTGAACTGTCTGGTTTAGGCACAAGTACAATGTGTCTAGACTATCCACTTTAGATTTGTCAGTTATTCCTAGCTATCACAGCCAGGAGCTTGTCATTGGAATATCAGGTGCAATTCTTTTACAGTATAGTGCTTTTGAAAACATTGTTTCTGTCTATTGTTTTCCTAGACCAGTGTGCAGTGAACATTATGTACTCTTTGTAAAGTTTACTTTTCCTCAAATCAAAAGACACATACAAAAAGGAAAATATTATAAAATATCTTTACAGATGGTCATCATAATACTCAGGTGAAATACACATAATTCTCCTAAATAAGCTCTTTAGACACTGGAGTATTTCATATAGCATTTCATAGATGTTTTGGCCTTCTTTCAAAGAAATTACAAAGCCAAAGAATTGACTTTTTATTGTAAGTATGACCTATTCACCACCCTGTCTTTATGTAAATAAATATGCAGGTATTCCTTTTAAAAGTAAAAAATAAATTTTATTTTAACGTTTTCAACACCAGATCAACACATTTATTGATAAACTACATTTATAATTTGCAATTAAATGCAGTTTAAAATTCAGGTTATACAATGATTGTCATAAAGTGTGTAGCTACATTTAAAATTTACTTTGGAGGCTGTTAGATGGTCTTTTCAGAACAAGAGTCTAATCAAAGATTAAATTTGGGTCTGGCTGAGACAATGGCATGGTGCTGCCATACTGATCCAGTGTGCTGGGTTTGAATCCTGCACCTAGTCATTGTTCATGCAGACTTGAAACACACAGCTACTTTTTTATTTTAAATCATATATAAATACACACAGTCCTTCAATTCTTAAGGCCTGTGTTGACCAACCTTTGCGGTATCCACTGTCACCTGTTCAGTTTGTCCCTAGGGTTCCAGAAAGTGCAGCTGCTATGAAAAACATCCTGCATTGATCTACAGTGACTACAGACCAGTGGAACTTAGGTCTCATATCATGAAGACCTTTGAGAGAACTGAACTATATGAGTCTTTGTGTCGTAGACCACCAGGACCCACTGCAATTTTCCTATGCAATTATACATCTGCTCTACAAGTCTTATTTTTACCTGGACAAAGCTGGCAGTACTGTGAGGATTTTTGATTTCTCCAGTTTCTTCAATACCATCCAATGTTAAGGAGTAAGCTCAGAGATATGCACTTGGATGAGCATATGGTGTCCTGGATAATGGACTGTCTCTCAGGCAGACTGCAGTTTAAGAGACTAGAGGTTTCACATACAGATGTGAGCAACACTGGAGCACTACATAGAACAGCCCTGTCTAAATGAACTTTGTTTCTTGGTGTAAAGAGATTTGTCTGCATCTTAACATCAGTAAAACCAAGGAACTGGTTACTGACTTTGATTGCACCAAAGAGCCTTTATATATCCGATCACTATTCAGAGAGTGGATGTAGAGGTGGTCCACTCCTACAAGTGCTTGGGAGTCCACATCAATGACAGGTTGGACTGGTCTTGTAACACAGAGGAAATATGTGTATAAGAAAGGGTAGAGAAGGCTCTGTTTTTCTTAGGAGACAGCATTCCTTTAATATAAGTAATGACATCCTTCACATCTTCTTCAACTCTGTGATGACCAGTGCAATTTTCTAAGCTGTGGTGTGCTGGCCTGGTAATGTAACTTCCAGAGAGACCCATCGAATCATGAAGCCTAACTGAAAGGGCAAGCTCAAGTGTGGGACACACTCTGGACCCCTGTATGTTGTGACAAAGCAGAGAAAGGAGAGAATTAAAACAAAACTGAGTGCCATTATGAATGATGCATGTAATCTCTCTGACACACTAACACTCAGTAGTTTCAGTCAGATGTCCTGTGGAAATAATAGTGTAGGGCATTTCGGCCTGAACCTGAGAGAGACAAGCTCTGCAGGTGGTCAAGACTTAACTGAGAAGGTCAGGACTACCTGGAGAAGCTGGCATAAAAGAATCTCCTCGATCTCCTAGAGTCCATCTGCCTGGGAGTGTGGCCACCAGCGAGCCTCACAGGGCTGGTGGATAGTGGGCATATGAGTTGCCTTTGAGGAAAAGAGGGGCAGGCAAAGGGACAAAGCAGCTGGGATATGCCACCAAGGTGCTCACTAATAGCTGTGTACGAACATTGATCTCAGAGCTGCTTTTCTTCCGGCTTCTCCAGTAGTCCTACCCCTTCAGACAGTTGAGCACATGTATGAGGTATAATGTGTTTGTGCTAAGTAGATCAGTGGTGTGCCTTGAGATGATTTTGGTTACAAAAAATGTGCCAAAACAGAAAAAAGGTTGGGAAACACTGGTGTATTGCACCACAAGTTCTAAGGGTATTCAGAGTATGGTACAGAATTGGAGAAATATTTGGTTGTGACATACATAATCACCACTATTGCAAAGCTGCAATTTCCCTCTGGCCAAAAAAATGTAATGTTACCAACACTTTCATTTTGGCTGACAGTGCATGGCTTCTTTGCATAGATTGAGAGATGATGTGACATGCAAGATTTGTTATCAATATAATTCAGTTTCTGTCAAATCCTTTTTATGAATTTATCATTGTTCAGCATCTCCAAAACATTCCTCCTTTTCCACAAATGTTTATGATGATCTCTGCTTGAACGCCACCTTCTAGCAACTACTAGGAACTCTCCTAAATCCTGATAAAGTTAGTAGTTTTTTAAATTAGGAAAACTGATAAAATGCTCTAATAAGAATAGGACCAAATTTGCATTTAGATTTTTGAGCCACTTAGAACCGTTTTCCTTTTTTTTTTCTTAATTTTTCTTAATTTTATTGTAATCGTTCATACAAATCGATCAATTTTTACCAAAAATAGGATTGAAAAACAAGTCGACCCCACCGCTGAGAGTGAGTTTAATAGGTCAGTAGAGATGAATGGAGAAGAACCAATTTCCTACACTGAGATGCTTATTAAATATGGGTACAGGTCTACAAAACCTACCTGGGAAATAAGATACAGGATGTCACAGTGCTGAAAAAATAAAAACACCACATAAAAGCTGCTAACATTTATAATTCTCCGCTCAAAGGTTTTATCATTATTTGATTACACTTTTAATGGTCATTATATTATGTGTGTGATCATCTCCATTCCTGAATATTGAAAGTAGTCTATACAATGAACTTCTATAATTTTGCATTTTAAGCTAATCAACAATTGAAACTTTTTTAATTTGTTCTTTATTTCGCCTTATACAAATTCTTCTATTAGGAATTTGGTTAGTTTTCCCATACCCCTTGGGGTCAGAGCGCATGGTCACCCATTGTAGTGTCCCTGGAGCGATTTTTGGGTTAAGGGCTTTGCTCAAGGGCCCAGCAGAGTAGGATCTCTTTTGGCAGTGATGGGGATTCAAACCAGCAACCTTCTGGACACCAGGGCAGATCCTCAGTGCCACCACTCCGTCCCTATATATAACTATAACAACATACTTACTTTGTCTGTGCATATATAAATAAACTCTTAAATGATCAATTTCCCGTATTTGTGTGGTATTTTTCCTAACTAGAAGATATTACATTTTTTATTCTCAGTCAGGCTTCTAGTTAAGATGTTAATAATCTGATAATGAAGTAAAAATGCTGGCTTGTATTTAAAAGTTCTTGCTTTTAAAATGTAGTGTTCATAATTAATTACCTGTCAAACTTTATAAAAGTGAGCAAGGGAAAAAACTGACCTGAAGTCTTGAGGCTGTCCCCAGGTAAAACAAACATGCTTTTAATTTCTGAGATGGTGCTTTAGTAAAAATCCAAGGTAGCTAAGTGAACACTGCTGTTGTCATCTATAAAGTTGCCTTCCTGAAATGCAAGCATTTAGTGTAATGCAATAAATAATGCTATCCTTGTTCCTTGTTTGTAGGCAGACAATCATTTATGAACCATGAGGTACTTTCTTAAACTATAGTATAAACTTAAAATAGTGATAGTGCAAATTATACCCAAGTTTTTCATGTAGTATTTTAATTACAACTGTAAATGAATTCTCATTAATTTCATTTGCTATGTCATCAGCTCTTTTATTTATTCTTTGCCCTTATTGTTAAATGAAATAAATATTTAATTACCAGCCCTCTTGAAAAATGTATTTTGTACATAAACCATGTAATATATCAAACTAAGAAGAAAAATTTGTAATGACAAATGCTTAAAAAAGTTCATCTAGTATGGTCTCATTGTCAAGGTAAATATAGAACATATAAAGTACAAGTAATTAGTTTTATCTCAACAGAGTGTACTCATGCTGAATAATAAATGGGTGTCTTATGAAACTAAAGTGCCTAAAAGAATTAGAAATGATGAATGCTTGCATGATTTCTGAAAGAAAATGACTAGTATCTATGTTAAGATCCTTAGGAGATTTTCATATGCAGAAGCCTCTGCCAAACCTGAGTAAAATTAAATGAGCAATATTTATTTTCTTATCTTCATGTCTATTTTTTTTTACAATTCCCCTTTTGAATTCACTGACTTGATTAGTTTGGGAATTTTAATATTGAAGTTTTTTGGATTATTAAGTTTTTAAAGTCTCCATGTCAGCCAAGTCAAGAGAAGCACTTCTTCTTTTGGGTGGTTAAATGCCTCTGAGAAAGAGTGAAGAATTGAATTTGTCATAATAAATAAATCATAAATTGAGAATTTTAGAGCTGAGCATCAAGGTCAGCATTTTATGAGGATAAGGGCTGATAACAGTATGTTGTGAATTACACTCAATGGAAAGATCAAAACTAAGAAAAAGTCAGTCAGTCAATCATTTTCCAACCCGCTATAACCATCCTATAACTCAAAAAGCCACCAAACATTTAAATAATTAGCAAACTGATTAGAACAATAACTATGTAAATTCTGTCCCCCTAATTTCTCCAGAATAAGGCAACATGGTGGTGTAGCAGTAGCACTGCTGCCTCACATTAAGGAGACCAGGGTTCGCATCTCAGATCCTCCCTGCATGGAGTATGCATGTTCTCCCTGTGTCTGTGTGGATTTCCTCCAGGTGCTCCAGTTATCTCCCACAGTCCAAGGACATGCAAGTTGGGTGGATTGGCACTGCTAAATTGGGTCTAGTACCTGGCTGGGATGCGTGTGTGTGCTTGCCATGTGATGGACTGGCACCCTGTCCAGGGTTTCTTCCTGCCTTGCACCCTATGCTGACTGGGATAGGCTCCAGCCCTCCCTGTGACCCTGTTCAGGACTAAGTGGGTTAGAAAATGATAGAAGTAATTTCTCCAAAATAACATTGAGTTGCTGTGATTGATATTCTTAATAATTAATATATAAAAACAGCAAAAATTAATCAAATAAATCAAGAAACTAAATATTACAAAAGGGAAAAGAATAACTGTCTAACTTAAGAAAACAAACAAGCAAAAATTAATAAGATACAATCAACAAAACCAAAAACAGAAGTACAAAACGTTAACTTCAATAAAGGCAAGAGAGAATCAAAAACAACCAAAACATAGTTATTAACAAGTATCTTAATATATACTGTAAATGTTATGATAAGTTGGAGTTTTGTAATGTTTTATCCTTATTTATATCCTGTGTACATAGTTCAATACTGATTTTGGATTATGTTTTATTTTTGTTATTACTTTATTGATTCTTTGCTTCACCAGTTTGTTTTCCTGGCACCATAATTTTTTGTTGGAAACAGAACACTGGAAGTTGTGTGTCCTTATTTCAGAGATGTGCAGGTATTTAGGACAGCAACACACTGCTCTTGTATCAAAGTTTCTGCAAAACAGTTCTGCGGTCAGTTATGCTTGGATTTTGTTTAATTTCTTTGATTTTCTGGCTACCCATCTTGACTGTGATTTACGGCTAATGTATTGTTGTGGTAGTTTGGCTTTCTGTTGACTCCTACTTTTGACAGCTGTTATTTTCCAGACTTCATCTACTCTTGCGTATTTGCCATTAATCTAGGAAGAACAATACGCTATTCTCAAATTTTATAAATTTCAAAACTTTCCAAAAGGATACCTAAGGAAGGAGAAGTCGGAGGAGGGATGAAGAGAGAGAGACAGAGAGAGATTACAGTAGCACCAAAGACCACAGCAGGAAATGACTGCTAATGCCAGAACGATCTGCTAGTGGCAGGCAGGTGTCTTATATCGGACTCTATCCAAATCACCAGAGCACCCGGTTGAACTAGTCCTTGATGAGTTTAAGGAACTGGGTGAAATTGAAGAGCACCAAATAAAACAAAGAAGATGAAAGTTAGGGAAAAGAGAAAAATGATAAATACAGGAAAGTTAAAAGGGTTGAGGCACCTGAGGAATTCTAACATGGCGAGTTTTTTATGTGAAATGTTAACCTTGGGGTTTCACTGAAGGGTTAAAGGAATAGTCTATCCAACAAGTCTATTTATTTTTTATATGTTAGGTAATACTTTCCCCATTTACTTTGTAGTGGTGGCTGAGGAAAAAGAAATGTCTTGCTTTAATTAAAGACTGGACTCTTGACTAACGAATAAGGGGGAGAGGCAGGTTTCTCCAAAGAGGCTTTAGGTTTCTTGTTTATGATGATGGTCCACCATCAAACTTTGAATGACGCTAATAGTGTGTGTTAACAAACGTTGCAGGTACAGTAAATAGAAATTGAAAGCGATAAGCCCTGGCCCACTTCAAATACTCATCTGGGGTTAGATTGATAAATCTGTTGTGACACATTTTCAAAAGTGAAAGATTGCAGACATGAAAAATGCAAGAAAGTAAGAGTGCCAATGTTACAAACAAGACCAGTCTACTTGGTGCAAATCCATGTTTTAAAACTTAATAAAGCATATCACACCATTTATGTAAAGATATAACCATAAACATTTGACAACTGATTCAGTTGGTTGTGTTCCTGGCTGTCTTAATGAAAAATATTTGTATTTAAAAGAGACAAGAAAACAATTCAAGTGTAATTATGATAAAGAAAAATAGGGAAACAAGCTTTGTACAACAAATAACAGCATTGGTGTAATATTATGTTAATGGTATGTATCACCTGCGCTGGGTTGGCATCCTGCCCGGGATTGGTTCCTGCCTTGTGCCCTGTGTTGGCTGGGATTGGCACCAGCAGACCCCCGTGACCCTGTGTTCGGATTTAGTGGGTTGGAAATGGATGGATGGATGGTATGTATCACTGCTCTAAGAGACACAGAGAGATGGAGAGAGGGAAGAATATGGAGATGTTGTTGTTTGGATACTTTTCTATTTAAATAATCTGCATAAAGTGTATTTCCCGTATAAAATAAAGTTAGATTTGTACTCAGACATAGAAATGTATTCTGACTAATAATGTTTCTAATCACATCCTTATAAAAATCATTGGGACATTATAGAATTTATTTAGACCGTTATGCTTCCCTACCAAAGAATCTTTGATTTTGCCAAAAGTAAACTTTTCTGTCAGCATAAGATAAAATTGTATTGTTCTTCTTTTAAGAATAATACTTTTTTACAAAAAAAAAAAAGATAATATTAAAATCCCCAAAAGTCATTGCTGAGGGTGGTGACAATTCATTATTTGTGCTGAGATCTAAGATAAGTTTAGGTATTTTTAGTAAAACAAATCTGATGCCATGATTCAGTGAAATACTTTTAATGTGTTCAATTTTTGGATGTATGGAGCTAATATGAAGTGCATATTTTCTCTGAAATAACTGTGCAATTTGAGAGACTTATTTCTATTAATTTATATAATGACTGTAGTTTAAGATTATATTTATTCTATCTTGATTACTTTTTGTATACTCATTGTGAATCTACCAGCTGTCACAACCAACTGAAGCGCCAGTAGGATTATCCAACAGCCTAATTTTAAAGGATTTTGGCAGCATTAGAAAATCATTGTTTTTCATTTTCTTTATCCAAATTGTTTTGCTGCTTTAAATTTTTTAAATGCAGGGCTGTTCTGCACACATAAGTATGGCTATCAGCTCCCTTCACAATTTCTCGGAGTGTAGGGAAAAGGTAAGTGAATATTTTTTCTGATTATTGTACTTAGGCTTTTTCTTGTGAAGTTACTCCTTAGCTTTCCGAGTGGACACGAATAGAGAGTGGTCAGCTTTGAATTCTAGTAAAGCTGATGGATCAATTACTTATTTCCAGATAGGATGCTTGCTTAACACCCCTTTTTTATAGTCAGGGGTCAGGAGAAAAGAACAGATTTTTTAAAAATTACTTATTTGATCAGTATGGCTTTTGAGTGTATTTGCTCTCCTCAAATAATAAGGAGATTATTCTGTTTATTTGTGGCAAATGTCTTTGTTTATACTCTAGTACTGATTTTATTATTTTTTGCTTGTTCCTATGGAAATTATTAGATATTCTGTTTGTACCTTGGAACTCATTTGCAATAATCTTTACAGCCTTTGCCTAACAGTTGCATAGAATGGAATTTGATTTTTTCAGAATAATGTTTACCATCTCGTTATGATGAATATAAACATTAAAATGCAGTTGATAAATTAGAGCATTTAGGTAGTTTGAGAGACAATCTCTGGGGTTATAGATGCTGGACTAAAATGTTCCTCTTCTCAAAAAATTAAATGTACAAGTCATGCAAAAAACATTATTTTTAATTGCTGGCTCCAGTCAGGAATTTGAACAAAGTAATATTCAAATTCTTTGAAGAAAGCCTTAAAAGTTGCACATACAGAGTGGCACTGTGGCACAGTGGTTATCTCTGCTTTCTCACATGTATGCATCACTCCCCATATTTACACTGGGTTTTCTCTGAGAACATTGGTTTTGTTCCAAAATTTCAAGGACGTGTTTTAGCAATTCCAAATAGGTCCTATATGAATTTGTGTGCACATGTGTTTGAGAATCACGTACTGGTGCAATATCCAGGGTTGAATTCTTTTTTTGTTTAATGCTATGTTGTTACATCTTCTTTCACTGCTTATAATATTTTATATGAGAGGTGTTCATACTAGATAGGGTAAGAGGCGATTACTGACCCACAATGTGTATACTGCTGCTGATGTCATCCCATAAATAATTACATTAAAGGATTGTAGATAGTTTATCTATATTGACATAAATCTATATTTATAGTATATCTATATTGATATATTGTTGATAGTGTTGTTGAGCTAAAAAGGAAAAAAAAAGTGGCAAAGAGTCACCTAAGGTAACAGACTGCTGTAAGGACAATTTAATTAGAGATAAAGGCACTTTCAGCATGCAGCTTAAGTACGTGAATAAACACAGGAAAGTGGTTTTTGAGAGGATTTTTAACTTCAAATATGGTTGTTGAAGGGTTCAGTAGGTGTCAAACAACTAATGTAATTTCGTTCCACATACACTTACATTTTGTTGACTGTCACCTGGACAAATTTTAAGAATGAGACAAATACAATATAAGTGCTATATGTTAGACTTTCCAGAGAATTATTTTGATGATGCCCACTTCTTGGAGGTCCACATAGGTGGGAGGTGGCAGCTAATCTAACACCTCAAACTGAAGGTCAAGGTCATGTAGTGAGGTGGGAGATTCTAGACTAGAAAGGGTAAGAGATAAGTGGGTCACAATCGAACCTAATTGCAAAGTAAGAGGTATACACTGTCCAAGAGCCTGAACCTTTGAGAGATGGCCAACCATTTTCAGGACCTCATGGATATGGACAGCAACTTTGATAATTTGTGGTTGCAGGTGGGGATGAAGAAAAATGACCAAAAACCCATCCCCAGAAAGAAGAAGTAGTGATAGTAAAAGGCTTAATTATTATAAGGATTGAGACTTGGGTTTGGGTCAGCGACAGTCTTGCATGGTGAGTTGCCTTTATAGCACACAAGTAGGAGACCTCCCTGGATGGGTGAATATGATTCTGATCAGGGTGAAGATGGGTCCAGTTGTCAATGTCCACATTAAAGCTGATGATATAGGTAAGTACAGAATGCCAGATTGACTTATCGGAAGTTCTTCCTATGCCATGACCAGTCTGCGTAAGACCAAGGAAATTAGCATGGCTCAAAACTTAGAGTAAAACAGAGGGCATGGGTTTTTGGGTGTCTTCCAGAACAGATAAAACCTGTACTGCCATTATGGGTTACATTTGAACTTGAGGTGTACCAATGTACTATTGAGGCATGGTTACTTGAGGATAGTTGAAAATGGGCAATGGGGAATTGGGGTTTGGGACAAATCACATTTATAACTTCATGTAAAATTAGTACTATACTGTTAATACAAATATACAAAATGACTTTGAAATTTCTAAACTAAAACTAAAATAAAATCAGAAATACTTTTTAAAAAAGCTTGCATTCATGATAGAACTACGAAGAATAAAATACATGAGTTGGGGTCATATGTAGCAGCACATAAATATGTTATAGTAATAAAAGAAACCTAGAAGAATCAGAGAGATAGGAACAAGTATAACATGGATAGATACAAATTATTTAGGAAGATAGGCAATACAAAAAGGTGGGGGAGTTGCTGTTTATTTAATATAGAACCAGAATGCATATCTACTTCAAGTGGGTGTTGAGATACATTTTACTGAAGATATTAAGATTAAAAAAGAAAGCATCAGGGACGGAGGCCTGATTTTGGAATTGTGTATAGACCACCATTACAAACAATAATTTCAATCAATTTTTTTAATAATATTTTTAAAGGCAAATTTAGAGGGAGTATATTATAGTCATAGAAGACTTTAATTACCCTCATATTAACTGGAATAAACATACAAATAGCAAGCACAGTATCAGGATTTTATTCATGTAATCAGTGATTGTTTTTAATGCAATATTTTAAATGTATAACAGTAAAGTACAGTAACATATAAAAATAGTTATTAATGTTTTCTTTTTTCTTAAAATCTTCATTTTCTTTCAGATATTGAATGATTTACATTAAACATAATTTGTTTCAGTAAAATATCAATAGTTATGTAAATTATTTGTAAAAATGTTGAATTAGGGTTCTCGTGTTAAGTACTTCATTCATGAGCGCTCAGCATAACTTCTGCTTAGTTGCACAAGCTTTACACACTCATCTGTATATAACTTAGTCTGATATATTTAATATATAATAGATTTCCACTGCATTCTTTTTCATTATTTTTATATCCACCTTTACACATGTATCCTCCGAACTAAAATGTCAGGAGCTTACCCTGGCTAAAGGGTGCAAATCCAGTTAGAGTACCAAGCGGGTAGTGACACCACTCATACACAAAGGAGATCAGCAGCAATGTAAAATGAGAGGTACACTTACAGTATATGTGCATTAAAATTCTGGTATCTCATGTGACACTGGCCTCGCAAAGCATCATGAGGCCAAAATAAAAAATAAATTTTCATCCAAGTCAGCTGCATGTCAAATTTCCAGGGAAATATTTGTGAACAAGGTCAATACTAATCACATCGTGAAGAACACTTTGGTAACTTTTGCCACTCATCACTGTTAACCTTCAGATGTCTTGTCCGCTGCTCACTTTACAGTCCAGTGGCATTTTCATGACTTGGGTACTTACTGTAGCATTAGGAATCTCTTGCTCACTTTCAAATATGTCTCTAATGAATAGGAGACATCATGTCTTTATAGACAGTTACAGTATCTCACAATGAGTTTTCTACCTACATAATAACATTAAAGATTATAGTTCTTTTAGGTACTGTTGGACAATCTGGATGAAAAAGGGAGACAACATATGAATCATTTCAGGCAAGGTGTCTGAGCCACCAGTGGTCACATAACTACAAGACTGCCGTAAAATATTTCAAAATTCTTGATCTTAGCCAGATTGTTTTTTCTTTTCTGTTTGTGTCTTCTCCGAAAACATTAAAAATACATTTAAAAGAAAAACATAACAAAAACTTATCCTCAGCATGGGAGTACACATTTAAGCAGCAGTGAAAGATAAACCAACACTTTAATCTTTCCCTTTAATCTTCTCTAGTGGATGCCTTTAAAGTCCACTGTGACCTTTCATTTTTTCATCTCCCTTGGCCAGTTTTCTCCCCTTTTGTCCCATTCTATATTAAAACCAATTACTCCTTTTCAGATACTCACCTGATAATAGCTATATAGCTAACACAGTGTGTTTCACACTTTCTTATGCAGAATTTTGAATGTGGGAATAACTTTTTCCTATATTTTTTTCCTTTCAATCATTCATTGTTTGCTCGTCAGGATCTTACCAATGGAGACATTCATTAGGCATTATTATACAGGGTTTTCTTTTTTAGAACAATAAGAATTGAGATAATAATTTATTTATTTACTTTTACATTTTCTGAGCTGAGTACAGTTGATATCCACATGCCTGAAAAGTTTTATTATTACTTGTTATAGAATTTTTAACCACAGTCATGGTGGGTTAAGGTGTCAACCATAAGACCGCTTACAGATGGAACAATTAAAACTTAATTATGTACATTCTGATGTAATCGAAGATGGTGTCTTCTACAAGATAAAATATTTCATACGCAAAATTTTAGCGCTATGAAAAACCACAAAGAGCAATATCAGAATGAACAAGCCTTTTTTTCAATTGAGGAGCGTACAGTGTACTTTTTTGAGCAGCGTCAGGTAACTAATTCAGTTCAAAGTACAATGCACTTAAAACCAAACCCTTAGCCAAATTAGAGAGCTCTGTGAACAAAAATGCAATTATAAAAGATCCCTTGTATACTGTATATAAATAGAAAACCACAACTGGCTTATTTTAGAACATTAATGAATTCTTGTTAAATTCTGAAGATGTTTTGCATTATTATTCACAAGGAAAATTCAATATTTTTCTAGTTTTAGATAGCATGTTTCTCTCCCATTGTGTTGCAGCAGGTGGGATTATATTCTCGGGTTGTGCTAAACAAGTCGCCGTGCAAGCAGTGCCATCTCGGGGATCGTAGTATGTTTATGTTTAATAACCTTATCCCATTTGGTATTAGTCAAAAATGCCATTAAAGTATTAGGAATGATCGGGAATCCAACACTATTTTGAAAAATAAGAAAACCCTTTTTTTTCCAAAATAGTCTTAATGTAGGACACTCATAACACATGTGACCTTGTGATTCCAGGGCTTGATGAGATAATTTGCAGCTACAGTCCTGTCACTGATAGATTTTATATACTTGCAATGTAAAATTTTAAGATGAATTATAGATACAGTAATCCCTCCTCGATCGCAGGGGTTGCGTTCCAGAACCCCCCGCGAAAGGTGAAAATCCGCGAAGTAGAAACCATATGTTTATATGGTTATTTTTATATTGTCATGCTTGGGTCACAGATTTACACAGAAACACAGGAGGTTGTAGAGAGACAGGAACTTTATTGAAACACTGCAAACAAACATTTGTCTCTTTTTCAAAAGTTTAAACTGTGCTCCATGACAAGACAGAGATGACAGTTCCGTCTCACAATTAAAAGAATGCAAACATATCTTCCTCTTCAAAGGAGTGCGCGTCAGGAGCAGAGAATGTCAGAGAGAGAGAGAGAAAAAAGCAAACAAATATCAATAGGGCTGTTTGGCTTTTAAGTATGCGAAACACCGCCGGTACAATGTAAAGGTAGTCTTTCAGCATTTTTTAGAGAAGCGTCCGTATCCTCTAGGTCAGTGTGCGAACAGCCCCTCTGCTCACAACCCCTCCGTTAGGAGCAGAGAATGTCAGAGAGAGAGAGACAGAGACAGAGAAAAACAAACAAACAATCAAAAATCA
Source organism: Erpetoichthys calabaricus (assembly GCF_900747795.2). NCBI lineage: Eukaryota > Metazoa > Chordata > Cladistia > Polypteriformes > Polypteridae > Erpetoichthys > Erpetoichthys calabaricus. The sequence goes on along the minus strand of NC_041400.2, from coordinate 41,811,361 downwards.
ATACGTGCCCTTCAAGCTTTTAAGTATGCGAAGCACCGTGCAGGAAGCATGTCGCTTGATAAAGCAGCTGCACAGAATGGAGCAACGTGAAGATAATCTTTCAGCATTTTTAGACGAGCGTCCGTATCGTCTAGGGGTGCGAACAGCCCCCCTGCTCACACCCCCTCTGTCAGGAGCAGAGAATGTCAGAGTGAGAAAGCAAACAATCAAAAATCAATACGTGCTGTTTCATCTTTTAAGTATGTGAAGCACCGTGCTGGAAGCATATCGCTTGACAAATCATATGTAAGCCCAGCAAGAAAGAGAGCAATGTGAAGGTAATCATTCAGCGTATATTGAGGAGCGGCCATATCCTCTAGGGGTGCGAACAGCCCCCGTGCTCACAATATATTTGAGGAGTTTTATTTAATACGTAATACGCGCTCTGGTTGGGTAGCTTCTCAGCAATCTGACAATAGCGTCCCTTGTATGAAATCAACTGGGCAAACCAACTGAGGAAGCATGTACCAGAAATTAAAAGACCCATTGTCCGCAGAAATCCGCGAACCAGCAAAAAATCTGTGATATATATTTAAATATGCTTACATATAAAATCCGCGATAGAGTGAAGCCGCGAATGTCGAAGTGCGATATAGTGAGGGATTACTATATTGATAGAAAATAGGGATGTTGGGCAGGTTCTTATTGACAAAGTTTCTACAGCGATATGGTATGATGGTGAAAATCTGTATCTAAGGTTTTGCGTTCAAATGGTTATACATTGGACTTCACATAATGGAGGGAATTCTTGATAGAACACTTACACTGTGAGAGTTTACAGATAAGCTTTCATAACTGTTTGACCAGATGTTTACAAAGTGGCAAGTAGGTCATTATTTGCTCTACATTGTCAAAGTACCTAGTCTGTCACATTTCTAAAAAAAGCAGAGGTTTGGTTTTCTAAGGTATATAGACTTGCCTCTGCAAGTCTGAATGATTGTTTGATATGACAACTTATTGGTCAAAAAATGATTTTGTTGTCAACTTAATGTCATTTTTTGTAGAAAACAGGCAGTTCTTTCTCCAATAAGATATCAGAAACCCTCTACTCTCAAAATGTTTTATGCAAATAAGAAGCTTACCCAAACTGCCTTTCTGTATGTCAAGTTAGTTGGACTTGTTAAACAAAGGGTAGTGCCAAAGAAACGATTTAAAAATGTCCATCAAGCTTGTTTGTTTAGCTAATAGCTAAACTATCCCAGCACAGTGATTGCCTTCTTTTAAAGAATGAGGCATAATTACAGTGGCACACCTACTACAATTTATCTTGAACCCCTAAGACGAGCAGTGTACTCTACATAGAATAACAACTCATAGCACGGTGTGGCACCTAGCTTCTCGTGGTAACAGTTTAGCATGATCATAGCTCTGCTACAAAAGGTGACTAAAACATGGTTTGTCTGACCTATGGCAATTAAATTAACTGTGAAGCCCTGGAAGAAGCTGTAGAGGTCCCATGAGAATGTTGTGTGTTTAAAAGCTCTTTTTCTACACTTTACAGTAAAAGAACCTGACTTGTGGCAATAACTTTTCACCAGTTTACACATCCACCTGCGACAAAAGGAGGAAAACATCCAGCAGAACTAGTACCATCCACACCCACATGTCCAGTCTGTAGCATTTTAAACTGAGTGCGGACACAGCCACCAATCTTTTCTGAAGACTGCTGAATCTGCCTCACCACAATCTTAGAAACTGACTACTTGGCTTCCATTCCAAGTACACTGTAATTCCCTAGTACTGCTCTATTTATAACAGACCACCTGGAGCAATCAAAGTTGTATACTATGATGCATTGAATCGCAAATTGTCACATTTATAGTATAAACATTCTGTTTCACTACATGAGATAATAGGCAAATCTGAAGAACTTTCAGTGCTCCGCTTATTTAGGTAAAAAAAACAAACAAAAAAATCTGACTTGCAATGGCATGACAATGTTTACACAAATACAAAGCCATCATAAATTTGACATCGGAATAGGAGAACACGTTGAATGACATATTATGGGCTGAGCAAGCTATGAGTGAATAGCACAGTGCTGGATGGCCACTCACTCACGTTTTTTACAGGCAAGGCAGACCCAATAACGTATGTAAATAGCAATCCCCGCTCTATCGCGGTTCAGCTATCGCGCCCCCACTATATCGCAGAAAAATTCAATAAGTACATCCTACCTGTAGATTTTATTCTCTTGGGCTCTGATTAGCTGCTGCTAATGTGGTGTAATCCCACAAGAACAGTGAGCGTGGGTCCCCGACGAATCGTGTACCTTGCTTGTGGTCCGACTTTTCTGAGCAAACTTTTGTAAACTTTTCGTTTTGTTTTAAGCCCTACGATGGCTCCCAAGCATCCTGCATCTTGTAAGCCTTCTGGTAGCAGTGAGCCTAAGCGCCAGAGGAAGACCTTGACCATACAGGAGAAGGTAAAACTGATAATGATTATTATTATGTTACTCATATCTTTAGCCCGACATCCGTGTATCATATGTGTATCCAAAGTGTGTTTTAATAAGTTTACATGTGTTTAAAACGTGTGGGAGGGGTATTTTAAGGCTTAAACTATAAAAAAAAATGTGGTCTTTCTATATAATGGATTTTCACTTATCGCGGGAGGGTCTGGAACGTAACTTCCACGATAGGCGGGGGATCACTGTACAAGAGTTGGTTTTCTTTGCATGCGCTACATGAAGATGCTTATGCACATCCAAAAAAATAATCTGATTTGAGTACAGCTATACAAAAATGCACGTATTGAATAACTTACACTTAAAATTGTACTCAAATCATATGATTTCTTTCCTATGATTTCCATCATCCACAGCTAAGTCCCACGTTCCATCAGTCCTTCCAGTTTCAGAATGTTACAATCTTGGCAGTGTGTCAGCATCTGCATGACCTAAAACACAAGTAAATAAAGCTGATTGTTTATTACTGCATTTGCATACATTTCAGGGATGTCAATTATGTCTTGTCATTTATGTACGTATGGGTGTAATTATTTTTAAATATACAGAAAAATATTAATTTTACTTAATATATTACTTTATGATTCTAGCTGATTGAAAAGTGTTTTTCTGCTTTTTATAGTTTTGTGTCCAGCAGCAGTACAACTTTGGAAAGCACCTTTTAGCTTTTGTTTATTTTAGTAATGTTTAACTCTAGGTGTCCCCTTAATGTGATTAAAGGAAACTCAGTCAAATGTTGGTCCACTCTCAGAGTTTTTGACCTGCATGAGCTCATTGAAAGGGTCCTCACAGATCCTATTGATAGAAGTATTATTCCACTTAGTAGCTCATCCTTATCTAGTTATAGATCAGATTTGGTAGCAATTGCTGTGATTGAAACAGGTGATGGGATGAAATAAAAGAATAGTGAACAAATCCACATTACAAGACTGGATTAAAATCTACCTCTGGTGTGGAATTGCAGTTGAGGAGAAGAACCACATTAACCAAGTAAAGGCGCAGTAGACTGACTAAGTGATTGTTGGCCAGCTTTTCACAAAAGTGAGAGGGATGACAGAAAGCTTTCATCAATAATATTTACTAGTGCCACCTACACTGATATTTATGATTTGTCCACACCAGTGGTTCCCAAACTAACACTGTGGCTGCAGGTTTTTGTTCCAACCAACTTCTGTTTCTTTTTGGACTCAGCCTAATTAAATGAGTCATTATTTCCCAGTTTCTGTGTTTTGGAGTCAATCTAGAAATTACAAACTAAGTTTGGTAGATTTTTATTAACATGTAATAAGCAGTTATATGAGGAATATGTAGTTTTTTGAAGTAGTTAACAGTTTTTTCAACCTAATTTTCATTCTGATTTTCCAGGTCTTCTGGTTATTTGATTATTTACTAATTAGCAGGTCTGACACTGAAGTCATTGCAGCTTTCATCATCCTGGGTGTCTGCTATATTAGTTGTTAATTGTCACTATTAGGGTTAAATGAAGGGATCAAACTACTCAGGGAAATGGGAAAATAATAGAAAAACAACAAAAGAGAATTATGCATTTATAGCTTTAGAAAAAAAAATAGAAATATTTGTAAATGTCTTATAAATGTAAAAACTTTACTGTTGTGCTTTTCTGAATGCAGAATAAGAGGAGTAAAAAAAAGACCAGCTAATTAAATGAGATTAGTTGTTATCCATTATTATCACCGAATTTGAATCTGGTCGGAACAAAAACCTGCACCCACAGGGGGTCCCCAGGACCAAGTTTGGGAACCACTAGTCTAGTCTGTTCAATTTGCACATTCCAAAAAAGACCACTTCCTATACTTCACTATAGTTAACCTACCTCATTCAAGCAACTGATAATGTATACAGGTCAAAAAACAGTGAAATAATAACAAGACTCAAAGAAGAAAAAGCTATTAATATCTGTGGTAATGCATGATCAGATTCACCAGAGTTTTTGTCTTATTGTTAAAATATTGCTTGTGTTGTCAACCTTCAAGATGAGTATTGCTACAGGAAGTCTCTTTTTAATGTGCCTATAATTCATTTCAGGATGATGCTACCAAAGAAACAACATAATGTGAATTACTCCTCCTACTTTTAGTAGAAGAATGTTCAAAGAGTAAGTAAAAGTGGGCTAGAAAAGTGAATTGAAAAGTGCTGAACTTATTGTTTAATTTAATACGCAGGTCTTTGAGATGTGAAAGGAAGAATATTGTGAAATATGGTTAGAACATGAATATTCTACACAGACAGTGATCCTAGAGATGTGAAATGGTAATGGTAACCACTGCATAACAATGCAGTCTACTAAATATACAGTATAACATTTTATCCTAATACTGCTTACCTACTGAGTGAAACAGTTATTTCTAGTACAACTTTCCCTAAATCTCAAGTTGCACAATAAGAATCTTAATTTATTAGATATCTGAAGCTATTAAATCTATGCCTTAAGGAAAAGCTGTTGAGTTGGAATATCTAGCTGAAATTTATAAATGCTTTTGAACTGAATTTAAATCATTTCTTTCAAAGTGAAATACTCATTCTTCCTGTGAAATCTGCCTTACTTAATCAGTTTCTCTAAAAAAGATACAGGCCCATAGGAGTTCTTTTCTTTTCATCCTCTTCCCCTGATTAAATATAATATACAATGGTAATGCCATCAGATGGTGTTAATCTAAAAACAGACATTCCACACAAAAAGCTTCTGGTAAAAATAAAAAATTACTTACTTTTTTTCGTTGTCTCAGATATTTTATGTTATTTAAAATGAAGTGAAACTTAGTTACAGTATATGTTTTAAAAAATATTTCACATTTATCACCCTTCAGAAGTAAATAAAAAAAATTTAAAAAAAAGGAAAATGTTTATCTGTAGTGCATATCACAGCAGCATATACAGTATTACTAGGTCTTATTATTTAGGCCATCTGTGATCCTTCTTTATATCCTACTTTCTTGTGCAAAGTGTGATGTTCTATTTTTGTGAGGCAGGTGTTGCCATAAGGTGCTTAAAGTTGAAAAATGATACAGGAAGAACATGAGAATGCTTATAAATAGAGGAGAACTTTCAGTCCTTCAAGTTTCTTTGGCTAACTAAATTGTTACAGGCACTTTTTAAAGGGCAGAAGATGGCTGTCTGGTTCTGGTGTGCTTCAGTGTTTTTCAGGCTTTCTTTGCAAACAAATTTGTTTGATTTTTCTGCCAGTTCCTATTGTTCATTGAAGTTCTTATTTACAGTAAATATACCCATTACCAGACCTTTGTTGGCAGTCTGTTAATATCACTGTGATATTTATTACTTTGTGAGATTAAATTCAGTTGGATACTTATGGCTGTCATTGCTTTCAGCACAGACACATTTATTTATGCATCATTATTTTTGCAACAGACGCCTTCTAAAGCAGACAAGTTCCTCTTTCTCCATCTCATTCACACAGATAGGCAGTAACCGGTCACAGGGCACATTCACACACACAACATCAGCCCAGTTTAAAAAAGGGTGCTTTCTACATTCTGTGCCAGAACATTAAAATTGCCCTCCCTTCAAATAATGGAATATGCCACTTCCACACAGCAACTTTGTGGAATGGCCAAAGTTTGGAATTCTGTCATTATAATGTTTTATAATTTTATTTACTTATTTCTAGTTTGTGGCCATTTGTTGTATCTTGTTTGATGGTGTTCCATCTGTGTCTTTTGTTGTTTGAGGCAAAGTGGTAGAGTGGTTAGCACTCCGGCCTAACAGGTCACGTTTTTGGCCACAATAATCTGTCCAGCATAGTTGTCAGATGCTTCCCTAGCCCTCTGGGACACTTAAAAGACCCTTTCACTATTATAAGTTGCTCAAAACTAGTTCAATTTCTCCTTTCCCATTGATTTCATTGCATATTGTAAAGTCGTGTGTAGTTCCCAAACATTTCCCTGACTTCTCTGAACTCCCTCTACAGGGTTTTCTCATCACTGCTAAGGAGTGAATATAATGAAAGCACAACATCTGAAAAAATCCAATCCATCCAACAGATCTGACAGTAAAACTGATTTTAATTTAACATAAATATCTGATGACACATTTGGTCCAGTTCTTGGTTTATGGATAACCAAATTCTATCTGAACTGCTTTCAGCACAAGATGTGACATCATTACCTTCAAACATGCACTCATTTATTACAGGCTAATTTAGATTTGCCAGTCTGAAGATATTGGCACAGAAAGCCTAAGGGATTGTACAGTTTCCCCAGAGAACTGATGAAGAATAAAGGACCAAATACCAAAACAAATTAATAAAAGCTATTTCATTGATAAACAAGATAAAATACTTTATATATTACAGGGCTTTCGGACCATGGAGCCTGTGCTTAACAGTACAGGAACAAGGTGGGAACCAACAGTTGAATTGCAGAGTGCACTCATAAACCTACTTACACTTAACTCCCTCTCAATCAATATAACAGCATGTTGTAAGGATGGAAACTGCAGTCCCAGGAGGTAAAAGCATACCTTTAGTTTTAAATCTGTATGTGGGGAGTGATTATTTTGAAGGCTTGCATGCAGTCTGATTATTATAGCTACAGTAGCTAAAGCTTAATAAAAGCAACTTGTTCAATACATTCCTTCTGGGGCCAGGGGTCTTTGTGTATATTTTGAAAAAAAGAAATGCTTCCTTGTATACCTTCTACAACTATATACACACTTTGTTTAAAAGTTTGCCTTTTCTACACTACATAATAACTGAAAATAATGTCATGTAGGACCCCTGAGAGAATGTAGGTCTTGTAGGGCGAGAAAATCTTGAACGTATATACAGTTCTGCAGGTTGCTTCTGTAGCCAAGGAATTCAGGTTAGTTTTAACCTAAAAGTTATATTTACTGTATCGTCTAAAAGCAAATGATCTTTTATTGACATTTATTATTTACACTGTAATAAATCAGTTTAATTTTGACTACAACATTAGTCATAAATGGCCACATTTGTTAAAGACAATAGTCATGTTTTTAACTCTTTAAGGTGTTATTAACAATAATTTCTAAAACATAACCTTCTTTGGAAAAAACAATCACAAACTGTCCATTTCAGTCCTAATAAGTATGGATTTCTAATTTGCTTTTTAATCATTTATTTACAGCATAATGGCAGTACAGTGCCATAGTCATAAGAGCTACTTTTCTACACAGTCACCACTTTTCCATCCATCATCCAACCCACTAGATCCTAACTACAGGGTCACAGAGCCAATACCAGCCAATACAGGGCGCAAGGCAGGAAACAAACCCTGGGCAGGTCGCCAGCCCACTGCAGGGCACACACACTAGGGTCAATTTAAAATCGCCAATGCACCTAACCTGCATGTCTTTGAACTGTGGGAGGAAACCAGAGTACCCAGAGGAAATCCATGCAAACACGGGGAGAACATGCAAACTCCACACAGGGAGGACCCGGGAAGCGAACCTAGGTCTCCTAACTGCGAGACAGCAGCGCTACCACTGCACCACCGTGCCGCTATCACCACTTTTCTATTTTCATTATTAATGTAACCTTTTTTTTATATTAGAACACCAAATAATGCTAATCTGTGGAATAGCATGAAAAACTTAAAAGACCCTGCACAGCCAGCAATATGGCTTTAACACAGCTTCTGGGAATGAGCCATGCTGAAATTGGTACAATTATGAATAAGATCAGAAATTTTCAAAATGGGATTATGAGGTTTAAGGTAAGTGTAATGATCCTCAAAATGAACTTTCTGGAAACCAACATGTGATTTGTGCCTATGCAGATTTCTCTTGGAACAAGCTCATACGTCACACCGAACAACTTGAACCATCTGCGCCTCACAAGGACAACTACGGAAGTACACATAAATCTCCATATTTAAATGTAATTGGGCAAAATAAAGTTGTTCATGAAAAGACAGATGATTTGGCAAAGCAATCCTTAAAGTAGAACCTATCTTGAGGATTGTACTCTTGGACAGCAATTCAAATGTGTTATATACACAGTATAAAATACTGCATCTAAAGGTTTGCTCCCACTGCAACTCTTAAAAAAAATAAAGAAAATGCATTTTTTTTCTGTTTTAGCTGACTGGCAGTCAATATATTTTGGAATGGCAACTGACCATGTTGTAAGGGCAGAATGAACTGTAATAACAGCAGGCACTTTTAAGTATGTTGGTATGCTTAATGAATATAAATAATGTAATGCTGAATGCATGGAATTCTTAATTGTGCTCACTAGTAGTAAGACTGGCTTTAAATTGTTCAGAGCAAACTGTATCTGAAAGACCTTTCATTTACTCATCAGTATTCATTATTAGTATTGCCCTTACTTCTTCTGTTGGGAAAATGGTAATTTCCGAATACAGGCTTAGTGTCATCACAGGTCCATGTTGTAACGCTCACTATTGGCAACATCATTATTGACCAATTTACAAAAGGTTTCTGAAGTGAGTTCACCGGGAGGAGAATTAAAACTTAATTTAAATGCTTATTATTTAAAATTAAGTGCAACCTTTAAACATTAAAGGGGTTTTAAATTTCTGAATTTTGAGAACTTGTGGTCTATTTCATTAAAATGTCAAAAACCAGAATCCTCTGGCTATATGCAAAAAGCCAAAATTGCCCTGTTCAGTCTTCACTCTATAAATAGCAAATCAGCCTTTATTGTGGGCTTCATTGTGGGACATAATATTAATGTGTTGTGCTTGACGGAAACTTGGAAACAACCTAATGATTATTTTGGGCTAAATATGGCTGTCCCACCCAGCTATTGTTATCTTGAAAAGTCATGTACTACTTGCCATGGGGAAGGTGTTGCAGTTATATATTCTTCTAAGTTTAGAATCAAGCCAGTTTCTGCTCATGATGTTTTATCATTTAAATATCTGACATTACTGCTGTCTGGTGCAAGATCTCTTTTGATATTACTTGTTTATTGTCCTCCAAAACAGTCACCTGTCTTCTTGGCAGAACTCAATGAGACGCTCACTTCTCTGTGTTCTTTGTATCCTGCTGTGTTATTGTTTGGTGATTTTAACTTGCATATAGACTCTCTAAATTCTTTGCATGAGGCTGATTTTGTTAATATACTTCAGTGCTTTGATTTTAATCAGCATGTTCATTTTCCTACTCATACCCGAGGACACACACTTGTCCTTGTGTGTACCTTTGGTATTATTCCTGCTAATTTGTATGGTATGGATTTATCTATCTCTGATCATAAGGCTATTTAGTTTGATATCCTTATCCTTGGTCAGTCGCATGGGCAAAAATCACCTTTAGCAACACGAAAAATATCAGTGACACTGCTCTTGTAGGTACAATGATGCACTGTCCTCCACCAGCTGTTGTTTCTTTATTGCCTGCTACTTTAGTTCATCATTATGGCTATATACTTTTAACTACTCTGGATCACCTTGGTCCACTTAAAACTTGTAGTGTGACATTTAAGCACTCTGCTCCTTGGTTTTCGCCTGAGCTGCGTTACATGAAAGCTTGTGGGCAAAGGCTTGAACGCCTTAGTAGAAAAACAAGTTTAGTTACCCATACAACTGCTCATAAGGAACATGTTGCCCTCTACAAGCAGGCACTAAAGAGAGCTAAGACTTCTCACTGTACTAGTAGCATTCTATGTGGTCAGCATAATACTTGAACGGTTTTTACTACTGTATATAAGCTACTTTACCCTGCAAATAACTTTCCACTGCTTGCCTCTTCTGACCTTAGTCAGACATTTCTGCCCAGTTTTAATAATAACATTGATCTGATTTATTCTGAATTTCAAAAAGGTTCACTTGTTCAGTCAAAACTATGTTCATCCCCTATCTTATGAAGCAGCTGTTTATCTAGCTTCCATTTGTTGGACAATCCTGCAGTCCATAAGCTTATCATGACCACCAGGCCAAATACTTGTATTCTTGATCCCATACCTTCTTTTTTGGTTAAGGCTGCTTTGCTTTTTCTTCTTACTTTTATCACCAGTATCATCAACACATCTCTTCATACCGGCTTGGCCCCTTCTAACCTAAAGACAGCTGTTGTTGCACCTGTCTTCAAAAAACCTGGACTTGACCCTGAGGGTGTTAAAAACTATAGACCTATTTTAAACCTTCCTTTGCTTAGTAAATATAATATGCTGTTGTGGACCATTTAAAAGACCATCTTGCCTCTAATGACCTGTTTGAGGAATTTCAGTCTGGTTTTAGGACCAATCACAGTGCAGAGACAGCAATTGTCAGGGTGACTAATGATCTCCTAATTGCAGCAGATCATGGTCTTTTAACACTAATTAATCTTTTTACACCTCACTGTTGCTTTTGATACGGTCCATCATAACATTCTTTTGTTTAGACTTGAGAATGAGTTAAATATTTCTAGAATATTATTGCTGGAACATATTCATCAGATTACTAGGACAGCATTTTTTCACTTAAGAAATATAGCAAAAGTTAGATCCTTTATAACCTTGGAAGATGCTGAAAAATTAGTTCACGCTTTTTTTTTTAGTCTACTAGATTACTGCAACACACGTCTCTCAGGACTACCCAAAAAAGACATCAACCGATTGCAACGAGTGCAGAATGCAGCTGCCAGAATCTTAACTAGGAAAACAAAATCCGAGCACATCTCTCCAGTTTTGATGTCACTACGTTGGTTACCCGTGCCATTTAGAATTGACTTTAAAATACTGCTTATGGTTTAGAAAGCCTTAAATAACCTTACATTCCAAATCGTAACCTTAGAGCTTCAAATGAGTGTCTGCTTATAATTCCAATAGCTAAACGTAAAAGAAGTGGTGAGGCAGCCTTCTGCTTTTATGCACCTAAAATCTGGAATAGCTTACCGATAGAAATACGCCAGGCTAATATGGTGGAGTAATTTAAAAAACTGATAAAATACATTATTTTAACATGGATTTTAACATGGAGGCTTTCTCCTCGCTTCATTTTAGTGTAACCCTGATATTCTGCATATGCATTTATTTATTTATTTTTTTCATGGCTCCAAAATCCATACTAATCCCTACTTTCTCTGCTGTTCTTTTTCCGGTTTTCTGTGGTGGTGATCTGCACCACCACCACCTGATCAAAGCACTGTGCAGTTCCTACATTGATGGATTGAAAGCCAGATGTCCACATGACCATCATCATCTAATTCTTTCACGTGAAGCCTGAAAACCATGAGATGTTATGTTAGGTAGAATGCCTAGTGGGGGCTGGGTGGTCTCATGGCCTTGAAACCCCTGCAGATTTCGTTTTTTTCCCCAGCCCTGTAGAGTTTTTTTTTTCGTTTTTACTGTCTTCCCTGGCCATTACACCTTACTTTATTCTTTGTTAATAAGTATTGCGTAATTTTATTTTTTTATAAATATTTTTTTTCTTTCTTTTTTTTCTTTCTTCATCTTGTAAAGCACTTTCAGCTACATTATTTGTATGAAAACGTGCTATATAAATAAATGTTGTTGATGTTGTTGAAAAGCTCTTGCATGGCTTAAATCGTATCATAAGGACCATCAGCAATTTGTTGCTGTCGGTAGGTTTAGGTCTGACCCATCTTACTTGTTCCAGGGTGCCCCTCAAGAATACGTTCTTAGCCCTCTGCTTTTTATCATTTATGTGCTGCTTCTCGGGGTCTTTATTAGATGGCATGGTCTATAGTTTCATTGTTATACTGATGATACACATGTTTATTTACAAACAGGGCTTACACAATCATTACCTCCTCCTGCATTGGTTGCCTGTTTGGCTGAAAACTTTCTCAGACTGAATAGTAATAAAACGGAGGCTTTAATTTAAACCATTCCATTATGTAGACTTGTGCGCTATGGGTGAGTGGGCTTTTAGTGTATCATAGTCATGCCTATGGAATGCCCTGCCTTTGGAGCACAATGCACATACCTCATTTTCTTTTTTTAAATCCAGACTTAAAACCTATCTTTTTAATATTGCCTTTTGTTGTTCTTGTTACTTTTATTTGTATATTGGATTATTTAATTTAATGCATATTGTTGTACAGTGGCCTTGGGTACCTTGAAATGCGCTTTTAAATAAAATGTATTATTATTATTATTGGAAAATAGTTTATTAGTTCAATAAGGTTCAATAAGCATACTAAAGCTATGGAAATATCTATTATCAGTACCTTACCGAATGCTGGCAGGATGCAAAACAATGAAGAATAATGCAGTCTTTTGATTCCAGTTTCTGATTGTGGTTCTCTTATGTTGAGTTTGAACTCATCCGCTGCAGTCCTGGAATCAACCTAGTTACTGTTCTCTGGACTTTTTCTAGTGCTTCTATCTCCTTTTGGTAGCCTGGAGACCAAAACTGAACACAGTACTCCAAGTGAGACCTCCCAAGTGTGCTATAAAGCCAGGACATAACATCTTTTGACTTGTACTTTTTACATCGTGATATATCACTTAACATTCTGTTAGCCTTCTTAATGGCTTCTGAACATTGTCTGGCAATTGATAATGACAAGTCTTTTACAACTCCTAAATCCTTCTCATAAGGTGTACTTTCAATTTTCAGACCATCGATTGGGTCTAACATTTCTACTTCCTCCGTGTAATACTTTGCATTTACTTACATTAAATTTCATGTGCCACAAATCTGCCCAAGTCTGTTTGCTCTCCAAATCATACTGTAATAATTCAATAGATTCAGGATTATCTGCCAGTCCAACTATCTTACTATTATCTGCAAACTTAACTAACTTGTTATTTATATTCCTATCCAGATCATTTACATATATATTAAAAATATTACTGACCCTAGCACTTACCTCTGAGAGTCACCACTCTTAACTTTATTCAAATTTGATACGGGTCCTTGCACCACAACTCTTTACTTCATGTGTTCTAGCCAATTTTCCCACTTCTTTTAGTTTGATGCCCAACTTCTCATGTAGTACCTTAATAAATGCTTTCTGAAAGGCAAGATAAATGATATCATATGCACCCAGCCTCTTGTTTCCTGATAGAATTGCAGCATGTTAGTAAAACATGACCTCCCTCATCTGCACAAATTTTGACTGTTCAATAAAACTCCTATTCTTGCCATCTGTTGTTCAGTCTTTCCTTAATAATTCCTTAACATATTTTACCACTTGTGCATGTTAAACTGACTGGCCTAGAGTTACTTGAATCTGCCTGATCACCCTTTTTATATAAAAACCCAAATAATCCAAGTATCTCTGTAATCATAGATAGATAGATAGATAGATAGATAGATAGATAGATAGATAGATAGATAGATAGATAGATAGATAGATAGATAGACAGACACACACATACATACTTTGTCCCCATTGGAAAATTTAGCTTTTTACAGAAGTTCAAGAAATATTATAACAAATAACAATAACCCCTCGCAAGCACACACAAGAAATACAAAAGAGATGAAAAATGTTTGACTTGGCTAATAATACCAGAGCAGTCACAGTGAGGCATTATATTACCTTAGATATGAATAAGCTGCCAGAAATTTTAATTGACACATTTCTGCTGAATAATTCATTGGATGAAAGTACTTAATGACAGTGTGTGATAGACAGGATGTGTGGTATTGTTCATAATGGCCCTCAGTTTTGTTTTAATTCTCCCCTTCACCATTTCCTCTAACGGTTTGAGAGTGTATGCAATAACTGAGCCCACCATCTTAATGAGCTTGTTCATTCTGTTGGTATCTCTTTAAGTGATGTTACCGGCTCAGAACACTACAGTGTAGAAAATCACTCTGACCGTTACAGAGTTATAGAACATGTAAATAATGTTATTACCCACATTAAAGGCGCACAGTCTCCTAATGAAAAAAATCTGCTATGCCCTTTCTTATATAGTTCTTCTGGGTTACTAGACCAATCCAGCCTGTCATTGATGTTATACTATTATCATTTTTCAAATTATACAGTATATGAGTCACTTTCTGCAGCAAGGTCGACAATACTATACAATGTAATACCTAAAAATATTATTAAATTAAACATACTGTGTTTCTGTGAGGTAGATGGTGAGAGTAATTAAATAAATACTGTAAGTGTAGTTGTATTTCTCTAATCAAGCCTAATACTGTACACTAATGAGTCTATGAGTTTAATAAGAAAAGATTGTTTTACTATTTTTGCCACAGCAGAAATGTTCTTAAAGCTACTTACGTTGCGTGTGCATTATTAATACTATAATGTTTACGTTAAACAATATCAGACATTAAAATCTTAACATACTATGAGATTAATTAGACCATGGTTATTTTCATGAGACAGTGTGTATGCTGAAGATTAATTAATAAATAAATATGTGTTTCTGCATTTTGTTAATAAAGACCAATATTATAAATTAAGAAGTGTAGGACTTCAATAAAATAAAACAGAAATAGCAAACTATGCACTACCATCATGGAGATCTCCAAAGAACTAGTTACATTGTGTGTGTGTGTGTTTATAAATTTATAGTATATGTTTTAAATTGTGGCTTTGTATCACAAATATTATAATATATGTAACATTCAAATACTTTCAGATATTAGCGTCCTCACAGGTGGCGCAGTGGTAGTGCTACTGCTTTGCGGTAAGGAGACTGTGGAAGATTGTGGGTTCGCTTTCCGGTTCCTCCCTGTGTGGATAGCGCTTTGAGTATTGAGAAAAGCGCTATATAAATGTAATGAATTATTATTATTATTATTATCTGGTAAACGTGCATGCAATATAACTAGTGTAAATGGGATTTCTGCTCTAGTAATATGTTACTTAGTGAAAAGAGAGTTTGCACTTGCTAGTTTATGATAGTAAGCTATATTAGTGAAATGCTGTGACACTTTATTTACTACTGTTCAGCATTCATATCTTCCTTTATATGCACATATACATTCATTCAGTAAACTAATAATTTATTTCTGGGGCCCACTAAACAACACATTTTCAAGAGAGTCCTATGTCAAGACTCAGACCCCTGGGGGTATGGCAAGCTATCATACACATGAAAGTTTCAATAAGTACCTACAAGAAATTCTGGCTAAATTCTCAGACCCTTTTGATTATTCCTCATGGAATATGTCATTTATGAGGCATCCCAAAAATGTTAAAACCACTACAATGTGATGTAACTCACAAAATGCTATCATTGCTATATTTGTAAACATTAAGTCCCAATATGGCTAAGAATCCAATGCCCTCCTCCATTCCCTAAGATAGGTGTTGTATTTCCTGCAGGTTCTCCGTAGACCAGGCCAAATATCAAGAGTCTCCCTACAGTTCATGATTGAGGCCTTTATCAGAGATGTTCTCTTCTTTATACCAAAAACTTACTTTGGTTTGAATACTATTGCAGTTTCACGTATTGTAGATTATTTGTAAAATGTTTAAAGTATCAAAAAAGTAAACTGAGACAGTGTTAAATTCCAAGACAAAGTAGAACAACAATAAAAGAACAAAATCAAAGTTGGAAAATTTCAAACAAAGTTAAAACTTTTGATTTACTACCTTAATAGAGAAAAAAAGTAAACACATTTCTTTTCTTTTGAGACTCAGTCCAATTTCATACTCAATGTTATTCTAGGAAACATAAATTCTAGTAACCTTTTAAATGATATATGTTTCTTCAAGCACTATTTTAAGCTGTTTTTTTCTCTCTTCTTTTTTACCGGTTGCACTTCTAACTGTCTTCTCTCAGTGTGGCTCAAATTTCACACTTTTGTCATTTTCTGTAAAATTATAGCAGGAAGTCTCGGACTCTATAATCAATACACTTACATGAAAAAAACCTTACCAGATGTCAAGCTATCAATGTTGTGATCTTGTATAAGTGCTAGATGTATGCACATAACTATTAGTTTTTTTCATCCAAAATTTAGTACACATTTACATTCTGACTTTTTCAGCCCTTACCATCGCTCTTTGCTGGAAGGAAATTGTAGTTACTAAGTACAAGCTATCTTGTTTTCTAATTACTCTCTACAAGCTACATGGTACACACTCTTGGCCTTCTGCTTCTGAAAACAATACATCTTAGCAAAAATCTCAGCAGTACAAACATAAAACATATCTGCTGTGTACAGTAACATTTTTCTGATGTAATCATTTAGATATTGTATATGAATTTGAGCCTTTCTTTTTATATCCTGCATATGGAAAGCAGAAGAACTTTTACTTGGAGATTGCAATGGTAAATTTCCCTTTTGAAATCTGTAAATGTATTGTATGCCAATTCATTTGAGAAACAGCTATTTGGCTACAGTAGCTTGCAATGATCAAGCCATAGGCTGCAGACAAGCCTTATAAGAATAAGACCACTGAAACCTTGACAAGTGATTTCAGTAGCAAGTGACCTAGTCAACCTATCATAGAGTGTAACCCCAGCAACTCTGTAAAGTAATCTCATTTCAGTTGCTTGTGCTCTTGATCTCTTTATTCTGGCTGCTATCGAGAGCACAGACCACAGGTGAGGATGGGATTGTAGAATGCCAAACAAGCTGAAGGTTTGTTGTACAACTTAGCTCCATCTTCATTACTAGCACAATGTCTCCAAAATGAATGCTGCTACTTCTCTGCAGAACTAAAATATTAGTAAAACAATCCCACAATATTTTTGCCATTTGATCAGATCTCATCCATCCCTGTGGCCTTGTAACGACAGAGCTTTTTCATCCCATGGCAACCCAAGCCACAGAGTTGGGCACAACACTAACTAATACTCACAGTATTTATTTACGCTGAGGATGGCAAATGTGCCTCTAATTCAGGGCCACTTTTTTCACCTTTACTGTGAATAGTCCGGGCAATGTCAGACCATCGTTTTCTAAGTCATCAAAAGTTTTTCTTTTCACAAATTGCTTAACCTGTCCAAATTTTCAACACAAAGCTTGCTAGCAAGGGCACCAATGGAGAAAAAAAAATGTAACAAAGCTTGGCTGAGGTAAAACAGTTGTGATAGAAACAGGGGTGTCAGGTAGCCCCAAACTCCCAAACACGATTACACAGAATCACGGGTTCAAATAAAGGAGGTACAAGTATCCTTTCTCTCTCTCCAATTACCTCTCTCTCTACCACTGTACTGCCCTCCTCCAGGTTAGTGTTGCTTCACGTCCTCCCAGCTCTGACTTGCCTGGACAAGGGATTGCGGTCCATTTTATTGAGGACACGGGAGTACTTATGGTGCCAGGATGACTGCCCAATGGAAGTACTTCTGGGACACGCAGAAGTCCCATAAATTGGGGAGAGCATCTCCTGAGAGCGCCTTCTTGCGGCACCCATAGTCCCTAGCAGGGCTGTGTTGCCAGACTACTCTCAGCATTCCCTGCTTGTTCCCAAATGGGCACTGATATGGAGGGCTGCTGCCATCTAGCATCCTGGGGGAATAACAAATCCCCTGCAGCGTCTTTCACAACTGATGGGCTGTCCGTCCATCACTTCTAGTCATCTCTCCTGGGTCTGGTTCCTTCCTCCCCACTGGCCGGGATGCCAGTCCAACCCATGTGGCACCGACACAGTATATGCAATGACAGATCAGTTTATTGGGAAAAGTTCTTTTAAAATATCAACAATAAATCAATATGACAAAATGAGTTGCCCCATATCCCATGCCATACTGCCAGGAACCATAGTAGTGCCATCCAAGCACACCACTACACTTAACCAAGGGCACAACTAGTGATTGCACCACAAAGTGGTAGTGACAGAATTCCAGTTGTGAATGGAGTTGCTGGATGCTCCGTTAATTTGTGATTCCAAAAGCTCCTGAAGAGTCATCTTGTAAAAGGCAGGCAGCCAGTTCTTCAACATAATTAGAACAGGGGTCTTCCATCTGGAGACAAGAAGAAGTTTAGCAGTTAAAGTGACCAGGCATCAGCATTTATGTTGGTACAGCAAGAGAGTAAGGCCTGAAAGAGCTAGGAATATAAGGATATGTGAGAAGAGAGGAATAGTAACTGACAACATCAAAGACAGTGAGCAAGAGATTACAGACTAGAAAGCCAGAACAAACCAATACTTATGCATAAAAATCCCAGGGGGCATCAAAGATTGATTGGTTAACAGAAATGAACAAGATCAAAAAGTAGGATCTTAATTTATTTCTCATTTATTTTATGACATTTGGAAGCTCAACCAGGATTCACTGTAATAATGACTAGCACTCTCTAGTTTTATACCCTAGACTTAAAAGCAGATTCCAAGGAAAACAGAATAGCTTCAAAAAGTACCTGCACTTATTTAATTAAAATCATCCACCAATGCTTGTCTTCAGGCTGTATACATCTAATTCAAAAGTAAAAAATGAAAAGAAACAGTTTTGTTGTTTTTTTCTACAGGAAATACAATGTTGATAGAAAAGAATTCCCACACTAGAAAAAAGCCAAGCAAAATGACACCTTTTATTGGCTAATTAAAAAGATTACAATATGCAAGCTTTCAAGGCAACTCAGGCCCCTTCTTCAGGCCCTCTCGCCTGAAGAAGGGGCCTAAGTTGCCTTGAAAGCTTACATATTGTAATCTTTTTAGTTAGCCAATAAAAGGTGTCATTTTGCTTGGCTTTTCTCTACATTCATAATGGCTAACACGGTACAACACCCTAGTACTACACACTAGAAAAATAATTTCTGCTATGCTTCTCATGACAAGTTGCACTGTTGAGATGCTTTTCTCTTAAGAGCAGTGAAGCCAATACCACCACAAGAACGTATTGGCATCTGAAGATGACTTCTCTAATACTAGGAATATGATGAAGTAATCCATATTTTCAAATGCAAACATAGACAATATCATTCCATATCGTCCAGTGCAAAAATAAACATATATTTTGAATTATAGGTTTTAGGGTTTGAAGTGATGTAAAAATGATCCATCCGGTCTTTTTATAACTTTTTAATCCCATGCAACACATGTTACAGTGATACTGTAAAAATCAAGCTCACAATTGAATTATTATTAACGACTGCTCTGTATGCCACAGATAGATACTTTTTTTTCATTTAGCAAAAAGCACTTATGCTTATATTTAACAAATGATATTGTTAATATTTACAAAATTTTCCACTTCAGTTTGATTTTACTCCTAAAAGGATTTTGCTGCAAAATTTCCAGGTTAGACCTAATTATTCAGCCTGGAAATTATTATTATTATTATTTTTTTGTTTCAGTGAAGCGCATTTAAAATTGCTTTTAGGCATACTTATGCAAACTTTTGAATTTTAAATTATTAACAGCATCCATTATATTTAATTGCAGTAATTAAATCTATAAGGACCTTAATAGGACAGATGCCCAAGTAGCATGTGAAGCTACATAGCGTTGTAAAGCAAAATGAAAATTGGATATTTTAAACATAAACTGTTTTTAAAACAAGGTACAAAAAAAAAACCATTTAACTTGAGAGACAGAAGTCAAAAGAGCTTATTAATAAAAAGCACCATAGTCATCTGCCATTCTTTACAAAGTTAAAAAAAAATATTCTAAAGAAATTACATTTTTTGTTGTATGTATGCATCCTTTTACAAGCAAGTTTATATTCTGCTATTAGCATTAATTTCATGTGAATTGGTCATTTCTTAACCTGCTTATTTAATTATAGATTAATGGGGAAGTGCAGCCTATCTCTGAAGCATTTGGTAGCCAGCCCTGAAAAGAACACCAAAGAGGCACTAACTGGACAGTAAGTCAAACCAAACCAAACCAAACCAAACCAAACCAAACCAAACCAGATCTGCAGAGGTGTGAGAAAGCGAAACAAACTACTGTGCTGCCATTTAAGGAGAGATTATTGCTTAACTGCTTCTGTATGTAAAAAAACATAAACAAAGGTTGTGCTGTTTTTTCAAAATGTACGCTTTATATTTTTCAGTTCCTTAAAATATTTTTGTTTAAGTCATTTACTACATTTCTAGAATTGAAAATAAAAACAAAGAAAGACAACATTAAACTTAGAAAAGATGCATTATTTCCTGATGTTATGATTAACTGTGCCAAAGTAAGAATTAAACAATACCTTTTTCAAAGTACAATATAAAATTGCATGCTATATTAAAAGCAAAAAGTAACTTCAAATATGAATGCAATTATGTAAATGTGTCAAAGATAATGTACATCTCAAGATCTCAACTTTAATAAGCATTAACGTTTTACTTATCAATCACTGTAAATTCTACTTTCTCTCATTTACAGACAGGAAATGATACCTGAATCCCTTAGCAGTGTTCACCACATTATGTTCTTCACTGCAAATCTCTCAAAGATGATATGTTTCAAAAATGTTATCATAGATTTTTTTAAACAAAAACTAAATAAAAATTAAATAGAAAACCCCATTACACCTGAAACAAATGACTGGACTAGTTATTAACACAACTTTTTTGAAACCCGCTCAGTCTAATTAAGAGTCATGGGGAGCTATGTTACTATGAACCAGTCTAGTTTAGCACTGAATATTTCAGTGTAACTATACATAATTTGTGATACCCATGAGATAAATTTAATTTTTACTCCAGGCATTTACATAACAGACCATATTTTGTGATGTTCTCTTACATGTGAGATTTGTTTAATTGTTTCAAACTGTGAATGAGGTATACACTTTGCTTGTGGTGCAACACAAATGACTAGTGCAAAGAAGTTTAAATAATACAATTTTCAACTGAATACAAAAAATATACAATGCAATGTAAATATTCAAAAAGTTACTGTGAATTGATGACATAACACATAATAGCTGTCCAGGTTGTGAAGGCCAATGGTGTAGACACACAAACATGATTCAATCAGTGATTGGTTGTGAAACTGCCAGCTCTGCGGATGCAAGAAAGAAGGACTGCAACTGCCTACACAAAAATTCAGGGCAGGTCAGCTCAGTGTTCTCCCTAGCGTCTTTTAGCCGGGCACTCCGCCCAGCTAATTTAAATGAGTGCCCGGCTGGCATCTCACATGTTCAGAGTTCACAAGCAAAGAGTATGGGGAGGTTGGCTTTTGAGAGGGGGGCGGAGCAGCTTGATACAGTAGCAAGGAGTATGGAGAGGTGGGCGGGCGAGACGGGGCTATACATGCTAATAGCGCGAGCGGAGTGGCAGTTCACAAGCAAAGAGGATGTGGAGGTGGGCAGGCGAGAGGAGGACTGATAAAATAAAAAAAAGTCTAGTGGAACCAGCCTGTCAGATATCAGAAAAAGGGCGTCAGGAAGTGACGTCTCTGTTGTCAGTGTCAGTGCAGTCTGTGTAGTGCTGCTAAGCATACAGCTTGTCTCTACTTGTTCAGTACATAGCAAACCAATATATATATATATATATATACTGTATATATATATATATATATATATATATATATATATTTATACAGTTGTTTACGCATTAGGTGTGTTCTGTGTGCAAAAATCCTTGTAGCACTCACTGTGGTTCCTGTTAAAGTGACCCCATCTGCCGTTCTTAGGACCTGCGGCCATATTGCAAAAATTGTGCAGAAACCCTTGCAGCACACACTGTGTCCTGAGCAAAAGTTTTGTCACTGAATTGCTGAAAAGAAAAAAAATACGGACAAAGTGAAGAAAAAAAAAAACAATATGTCAAAAATAAAGTTGACATGTTGACTTTATTCTCGACATTTACACTTTAATCTCGACGCTTATGTTGAGAATAAAGTCAACATTTCCACTTTATTCTCGACATTTCCACTTTAATCTCGACGCTTATGTCAAGAATAAAGTCGACATTTCCACTTTAATCTTGCCATTTATGTCAAGATTAAAGTCGACATGTTGACTTTATTCTCGTAATTTGTCATTAAAGTAGAATATTGTAAACTAAACATCATTGTAAAATGAATATTTAATTTACTAGATTTTCTCAAACCCTGTCATAAGTTATATAGCACATTAAATGCTTTGTATTAAGTGTTCCCCGACCCATGTTAATCGCTACGTGCTTCTTAAACTGACTTCCTCTTGCACTGAGGAGACGCAAGTAGCGATCTCTGCACAGAATACATTAATTTCATGATATTCCTGCTCCCTGAGCATTTACAAGGCTAAGATAAACACTTGATATCATTTTCATGATGAAATGCATTAAAGCATGTACTAATCATGTGGGGGCATGGTGGCGTGGAGGTTGCACTGCTGCCTCGCGGCAGCATGTTTTTCTGGTGGGTTTACTCAGTGTGCTTCAGTTTCCTTTCAAAGTCATGTAGGATGTGGGGTTTTGTTATGCTATATTGACCCTGTTAGTGTATGAATTGTTCATATTTACCCTGCTATGTGCTGGCACCTCATTCAGGATTTGCTCCTGCCTCGCACACATTGCTTGCTGGGATGGGCACAACCCTGAATGGATGGCATAATTAAAAATGTATAACGAAGATTTTTTAAAGTTCTGAACACTCTGTGGTCTAAGTTCATAACTAGTTTTAATTTCACAAAGACGTTTATCGTGTGGTGATTGGTTATTTGGAGAAAGAAAAAGGAAGGATAGGAACTGGTGTTTTGTTTTTTACGTCAGACAGAGACAGCACGCATGCAATTAAGTAAGCCCGCTCAGAAGAACATCCATTGAATTCTGTGTTCGTGTCTCCGACCACCAGATCACGAACCCAATATTTACACAATAATTAAGTTAAACCTGTGTGATACCCATTCATACATCCAGTTTTTTGGAGCCTCGTCACACCTGCCATAATCTTCTCTACACTGAACGTACACCTGGGGATGCCTTACTCCGAGGGAGCAGCACTACCGCCACAATACCGTGCATGTTTAATACCTGCTTTAATGCAATTCATCATGAAAATGATATCAAGTATTTATCTTGGCATTGTAAATGTTCAGAGAGCAGGAATAACATGAAGTGAATGTATTCTATGTGGCGATCGCTACCTGCGCCTCCTCAGTGCAAGAGGAAGTCAGTTTAAGAAGCGCGTAGTGATTCACAACTCGGTCGGGGAACACTTAACACAAAGCATTTAATATACTACATTACCTTTTGATGGGGTTTGAGAAAATCTATTAAATTAAACATTGATTTTAAGGTGAAGTTTAGTTTATGACATTCTACTTTAATTACAAAATAAACTATGAGAATAAAGTGGAAATGTCGACTTTAATCTTGACATATCTTGCCCTGCTGTAGTGCAAGTGTGCATTGAATATCCAACAGGCTCCCACTTTCCCACTCAAAAGTCTTATTCATAGGTACTTTTAACTTTTTCCAAACGTTTTACCAACATGACCAAAAAAAGTGTTCAGAAAACACTGCTCAGTTATTTCAGAAAAAAGACGCCACAAACTAATGTGGCAATTTCAGACAAAGACATTGCAGAGGCTGGTCCATCAGGGGAGATCTCTTCAGCACACACTCTGCCAATTGATAAATCTAAGCACCGCTTATCCGGCATAAACAAACAATGGTTTAAAGATTTTAATTGGCTAATGGTCAAAGAAAATGGTAAATGGTGCTCATTGTGCATGAAATATTCAAACACACACCCCCCAAGGAAGGAGTTACCTTGGTTAAGCGTGCCATGCACAAGAAGTCGAAAGAAGACTTGCTGGACCATGAAAAAAGTAAAACACACATTGAGTCTTCTGCTGACTTTTTAGGAAAGTGTGTACTAGAGCAAACTGGAATTGGTCAATTTGAAAGATCTGTATCTGTGTTAAATAAATTGCAGAGAGATGCCTTTGTGGGAGCTTTAAGGTTCATGCATTGGTTGGCAAAAAATGAGTTGCCACATACAATGTTGTTTGAAAAGCTATTGGAACACTGTAAAGAAATGGGTTGTTCCTTTTTACAACATTTCAATGTTGGTAAAAATGCATATTACACCTCTGAAAGAATAATACAAGAGCTACTGGATGTCTTAGCATCAGAAATAAAGTATAACATACTGAAAAATATACACATTGAACATTTTTTCAGTATTCTGTGTGATGAAACCACAGACATCTCAGTTGTAAAACAATTAATTATTTACATTAAATATGTTTGCCAGGTCACTAAACAGGTCAGAATTAGTTTTGTATCAACCCGCAATATGATTGATGGCAAAGTGGAGACTATAAGCAACGCACTGAGTGAGACTATGGACACTCTATGCTTGAAAACTGCTAATCTGGTTGGACTAGGGTCAGATGGAGCGGCTGTTATGATAGGGAAACAGAAAGGTGTGGCAAAACTGCTTAAAGATAAAACATCTGGACTCTTGGTCAACTGCCACTGTGTAAACCACAGATTGGCCCTTGCAAGTGACCAAGCAGCAGCTGCTGTACCTTATTTAACAAAACTGAACAACATCTTAAGGCAGCTGTTCTATTTCTTCCAAAATTCTTCAGTTAGGATGGCTGGTTTAATGGAAATTCAAAATATTCTGAACATTCCCCAGATTAAGTTGAAAATGGCCAGTGACACTAGATGGCTGTCTCATGACTTTTCAGTACAGTCACTACGACATCACAGCTGAAGGATTAAGCAGATGTAGTAAAACATACAATTTTGTTTCCTCTCTGATGATGCTTTCAGACATACAGTAATCCCTCCTCCATCGTGGGGGTTGCGTTCCAGAGCCACCCGCGAAATAAGAAAATCCGCGAAGTAGAAACCATATGTTTATATGGTTATTTTTATATTGTCATGCTTGGGTCACAGATTTGCGCAGAAACACAGGAGGTTGTAGAGAGACAGGAACGTTATTCAAACACTGCAAACAAACATTTGTCTCTTTTTCAAAAGTTTAAACTGTGCTCCATGACAAGACAGAGATGACAGTTCTGTCTCACAATTAAAAGAATGCAAACATATCTTCCTCTTCAAAGGAAACAGAGAGTAAAGCAAACAAATCAATAGGGCTGTTTGGCTCTTAAGTATGCGAAGCACCGCCGGTACAAAGCTGTTGAAGGCGGCAGCTCACACCCCCTCCGTCAGGAGCAGAGAGAGAGAGAGAAACAAAATCAAAAATCAATACGTGCCCTTTGAGCTTTTAAGTATGCGAAGCACCGTGCAGCATACTTAAAAGCTGAACACAGAAGGTAGCAACGTGAAGATAATCTTTCAGCATTTTTAGACGAGCGTCCGTATCGTCTAGGTGTGCGAACAGCCCCCCTGCTCACACCCCCTACGTCAGGATCACAGATAGTCAGCGCAAGAGAAAGAGAAAGAAAAGTAAGTCGGGAAGCTTCTCAGCCATCTGCCAATAGCGTCCCTTGTATGAAATCAACTGGGCAAACCAACTGAGGAAGCATGTACCAGAAATTAAAAGACCTATTGTCCGCAGAAATCCGCGAACCAGCAAAAAATATATATTTAAATATGCTTACATATAAAATCCGCGATAGAGTGAAGCCGCGAAAGGCGAAGCGCGATATAGCGAGGGATCACTGTATTACCTTTGCTGTCCAACTTATCTAAGGCTTGGCAAATGTCAATCTTACCGAAACTGAGCCAATTCTGCTCGCCACAAAATTGTCCATCATGGAGTTGAAAGACACTCCTGGGAGATATTTTCAAAGCCTTCATCATTGTCTGGCAGAAGAATGGTCAGATCTCCGCATTGTTTATACACAGAGTGATGTAATGTCATTCAAAACTGCAATATATGATAAATACCTAGAGACAGTTGTCAAGCACCTAGATGCAAGATTCCCTGACATGCCAATTATTTCCAGCTTTTCAAAAGTTTTCAATGCAGAAATTCACAATTCAAGTGAGTCTGCTGAAATTCTTTTCGATCATTACTCCAAAAATTGTAGCCCTCCAGTTTTAAAATATGAAAGTAGCAGGCAAGAATGGACAGTTGCATCAAGATCAGAAGTCAATCATACAAAGACCAAAACAGATTTTACTAAAAATGACAACAACATCAGAGTTCAAAGAGTAGTTTCCAAATTTAGCCAAACTAGCTCACATTGGGCTAGTGATCCCAGTGAGCACAGCTAAATGTGAATGGGGATTTTCTGCCCTTAAAAGGATCAAGACATGTTTGAGAAATTGCATGAATTAAAGCACGCTAAATGATCTCATGCTGATCTGCATGGAGGGACCACATCCTGGGGACTTTGATTACGGAAAAGCTGCAGACAACTGGGCCTCTAGAAAGAAAAGAAGAAATATTTAACTGAAGACACCTTCTGCATATGCAAGTTGGCTTTGAAGAATACTTTTAAATTTTTCTTCATTAGGTTTCCCATACTTTTTTTTCATTGTTTTCACTTTTCTTCCAGACAGCAACAATACTTGTGCCTCTTGGTTTATGTCATAACAATTGGTAATTAAAATGTTTGTTAGGGTTGCAGGATCCTGAATTGGATACTTCTTAAATTTAATAAAAAATATTCTGGCACAGGGCAGCACGGTGGCGCAGTGGGTAGCGCTGCTGCCTCGCAGTTGAGAGCTCTGGGGACCTGGGTTCGCTTCCCGGGTCCTCCCTGCGTGGAGTTTGCATGTTCTCCCCGTGTCTGCGTGGGTTTCCTCCGGGCGCTCCGGTTTCCTCCCACAGTCCAAAGACATGCAGGTTAGGTGGATTGGCGATTCTAAATTGCCCCTAGTGTATGCTTGGTGTGTGGGTGTGTTTGTGTGTGTCCTGCGGTGGGTTGGCACCCTGCCCAGGATTGGTTCCTGCCTTGTGCCCTGTGTTGGCTGGGATTGGCTCCAGCAGACCCCCGTGACCCTGTGTTTGGATTCAGCGGGTTGGAAAATGGATGGATGGATATTCTGGCACAAGTGTCAAACCCTAAAAAAGGAAGTCATATTGAGCATTGGAAAATAATTAATAATAATTAACTAATAAAAATAGTGCACATTTAATTTTCCCCACCAGCAAATTTTCCCATCCCACCCCCACCCGGCTACTTTTTCATGCCACCCGGCTGGAAAAAATTTCTGGGGAGAACACTGCAGCTCTTCTGTGCATGTCAGTTTTAAGCAGAAGTGTGGAGTGGCCCTGTCATGGACCTGGGACACTCGTTGCACTGGTTGGTCTGGTGACGCATCCCTCCCATAAAACTGTTGGCTTGTGGGGAGAGGTGGGTTATGAGAGAGGTCCATGGCTATACATGTTTTAAAAAATGAAGAAAGTGTGCAGAGCCTCAGAGGGGGTGTAGGTGTGTGTGATACCATGGCAGAGTAGCTCTGAAGGTTAATGCAGACATTTTTCTGTCCATGCATCCATGTGTGGTTCAGCCAATTTGCATCCGGAGTTTATAATTAGTGCACCTGCATCCCCAGAAGCATAAAAGGAGCCTCAGCAAGTATAATGGAGGAGAACCCGAATAAGAGCAAAACAATTTAACATTCCAGTATGGTATTAAAATGTACCCTATGCATTTATGAGACCTTTATCAAAAAGAAAATCATTCAGCACTCTTTTCTTGAACCTGATGGGAAATAATAATTATAGAACATGCATTAAAAAGGTAGTTTTTTAGATTGCAGTACTCTATTTTGATAGATAAGCTGAAATACATGGTGTCAAAACAGTTTCTAATTTTAACAGCCTTTTTCCTGGAGCAATATGTGCTGTTGTTAACCAAATGAAAGCAAACTCACAAATATCACATCTGTCAGGGTTTAATGAAAACCTGGCTGAATTATCTTTGTAAGCTTGTGGAAATTTAACGTTACCATGTACAGTATTTATACATTATGTACTGCACATACTGGAAACAAGATTCAATACAAATTATAAATAGCACATATTTTTAATCAGCCTAAATTTATTGCATGGTTTTTGTTACTTTTCATTAATCTTTGAGGAAACTATTATGGTATCATTTTATTATTCATCTTTTATATTTTTATCAATATATATTAGCAAACAACATTCAGTTGTTAGATTTACTTTTAATGATTTTTTAATGTTGTGTGAATTCTAAAAAAAATAAACACTGATGTGTTCATTTGGCACAATTTATTAAAGAAGAATCTTAAATTCCTTACATTTATAAAAGTTAGCATAATTAGAAATCTTATACCAGTTGTGGAAAATACTGAGTAAATAAATAAGAGTCTTGAGCTATTGTTGCAAATGAATTCCAACGTGGACTTCCTTTATTACAGCCAGGAAAAAGAGACCCATATGCACTTCTTTAATGCAACATAGCAGACCAAAAAAGACTAACAAAGGAAAACGTCTTTTAATCAGCTAGGTTCATTTACACATAATGACTACAAAGCATTTCAATTGCACCAATCAGCATACAGATAAATGTAACATTACTTAAACATCCCTTATGTCACTAAGTGTTATGTAAAGTTCCAAAATAGCTAATCATTAAAAGCCATTGGCAAATACCTAGTTCATACAAGTAAGCCTTCTTATATATAAACTGTTATCAGAGAACAAAATATAAAGTTAAATGTTATATATGACCTCATTTTCTAATTTAAATGTACTTGTACAAATGTCAGGATGTCATAGATAAATAGGCAGGCAGTTTCAAGAACTTTTTTCCTTTACCTTATATAACAGACAGCAGTTTCTATTATTGTTATTATCACTTATATAAAATGACAAAACATCCAGTGTCCATCCATGCCCGGCTGTAACATAGTAAACTGTCTGGCATCCATCCATGCTTGGACGTAACATAGCAGTGTTTACATGTGTCAACATTAATCATATTGTCTGTCATTCACTATCTTTCAAAAAGTAGTTTAATCTATCTTAGATGGTAGCACAGCTAACCTATCTAAGCTAATTAACAATTACATGAAACGAAAAAAGAATCTTTAATAACCAAGACCAACATATATTCTTCTAAGGCAATGCAGTGCTCCAAATATGAGTAAAATAAGTGAAGTATTTTAACAAAATATGACTTCTTGTGGCAAAACTGCTATTGTAAAATTACAAAGAGCATTTATATACATTCACTCAGTATACAACATCTTGTTCTAGTGAGAAAAACAGTGCAAAAGTTTTTATTTGAATAAACAAGTTCATCCAATCCACAACATATATACTGTACTATCCCCTAATACGGAATGAACTCATGTAGCACTGAGAACCTGCCCACACTACTTTAACTCTGAGCAGCAGTCCTAATCTGAGATAGATAGATAGATAGATAGATAGATAGATAGATAGACAGACAGACAGACAGACAGACAGACAGACAGACAGACAGACAGACAGATAGATAGATAGATAGATAGATAGATAGATAGATAGATAGATAGATAGATAGATAGATAGATAGATAGATAGATAGATAGATAGATAGATACTTTATTAATCCCAAGGGGAAATTCACATACTCCAGCAGCAGCATACTGATACAAAAAAACAATATTCAATTAAAGAGTAATAAAAATGTAAGTAAAAACAGACAATAACTTTGAATAATGTTAACGTTTACCCCCTAGGTGGAATTGAAGAGTCGCATAGTTTGGGGGAGGAATGATCTCTTCAGTCTGTCAGTGGAGCAGGACAGTGACAGCAGTCTATCGCTGAAGCTGCTCCTCTGTCTGGAGATGATACTGTTCAGTGGATGCAGTGGATTCTCCAGGATTGAGAGGAGCCTGCTGAGCGCCCGTCGCTCTGCCACAGATGTCAAACTGTCCAGCTCCATGCCTACAATAGAGCCTGCCTTCCTCACCAGTTTGTCCAGGCATAAGGCGTCCTTCTTCTTTATGCTGCCTCCCCAGCACACCACTGCGTAGAAGAGGGCACTCACCACAACCGTCTGATAGAACATCTGCAGCATCTTATTGCAGATGTTGAAGGACGCCAGTCTTCTAAGGAAGTATAGCCGGCTCTGTCCTCTCTTGCACAGAGAATCAGTATTGGCAGTCCAGTCCATTATAGGTACTCCTATATTGATTAGTCTCTCACCCCATGATAAATATTCAAAGCAGTAACCCTGCACAGGAACATCTTATCTTTTCAGCTCCATACAGTATATCTGAAATCTCATTCCAGCAGTCAATGTTCAGAGATACAGGTGGAAAGAATTAAGATGTAGACTGCCCATTTCTTCTAAGAATTTAGCATCTGCTTCACCATCCTAAATTAATGAAACTGCAATTTCTCTCTCTTTTACATTTTAAAGACTAATTCTTTTAATTTTATGAGAGTCTAAAATGTACAAATGAACAAGTAGTACTCTAGTTGTTTCAATATCTTTATCTAACATTAAAATCCCTGAAGCCTACGAAAAAACTTGTAATCCTGGCCCACCTTAAATCCATTCACACCTCTCCATCAGCATCTTTGTGTTGTAAATGTGTCGCTTAGCACAAGCCGCCTGCTTTGATGGAGCTCAGCTTGGGCAAAAAGTTCTCCTAGCTCAAGCCAAGGCTCCTTATCTGCGTGTGAGGTGAGGTGCCTGGAGTTGTATAGGGTAAATAATACAGTATATCATTATTTGGAATACATGCATTTCACGTGCGTTCCGTGTCTACAAAGATCTGGGTAAGTGTAGGATGAAAGGAAATGTGAGGCAAGAAATGCTAAACACATACCTAGAGGAGAAACTTTTTCCATGTTATGCTAATAATGACGTGAAGTATATAATGTGGGAAGACTTTAGTCCAAGTATAAAAAAAAGTGCACTTTTATTCAACAATATAACCAATAGAAAAAAAAGCATTTGATTTACAAGGCCTATATAAAAGATGGGAGAAGAAGAGAATTTAGTTAAGAGACCTCCCCCTTTCTGCAATTCCCAATAGATTATTGCCCGTTGAAGTGATTGCCTCAACACCTCACCCCATACATCGGACCTTGAGGATTCACAAGATGCAGGAGAGTTTAGCAAATGTTTCCAAAAATGGAGTGACCTAGACACTTGGTTAAAGATGGAAACTAATGACAGAGAACAGTAATCCATCCATCCATTTTCCAACCCGCTGAATCCAAACACAGGGTCACGGGGGTCTGCTGGAGCGAATCCCAGCCCACACAGGGCACAAGGCAGGGAACCAATCCTGGGCAGGGTGCCAATCCTCCGCAGGACACACACAAACACACCCACACACCAAGCACACACTAGGGCCAAGAATCGCCAATCCACCTAACCTGCATGTCTTTGGACTGGGAGGAAACCGGAGCGCCCGGAGGAAACCCACGCAGACACGGGGAGAACATGCAAACTCCACGCAGGGAGGACCCGGGAAGCGAACCCAGGTCCCCAGGTCTCCCAACTGCGAGGCAGCAGCGCTATCCACTGTGCCACCGTGCCGCCCGAGAACAGTAATGCATTTTGCAATTGTAATGTTAACACTTGAGACATATTTGGAAAAGAGTTAATCAGCAACAAATAATTATCTACATTACAGTGTTCAGGTGAGCATTTTCAGTTAAGCAACATTTTACAAATAATGGAGCAATTAGCAAAATGTAATGCCACCTCCAGTGAACATCTGAAGAGAGCTTCTAGATACTCACATATGCATTATATTACCAAAGACATACAATATTTTATTATTTCTTTACAAGTAGATGATTTAAGAAATTCTAACATGAGAGAAGTTAAGCACTATACTATAATATTAGATGTCATGCCAGATGTCAGCAGAATTGAGCATATGTCCTGAGTAATTAGAGCTGTAACTGAAAGGGAACAAGAATCTGATTGTTTGGACAGAGAATTTGTATTACATTTTTACCAGTAGAATTAAGCACAGATGCCATTTTACCTAAATTCAAAAATTAAATAAATTGGGTATTAAAATTCAAGATATGCAAGGACAAGGTTACGACGATTGAGTAAATATGAAAGATATTCATTCTGGAATTCACTTTGAATCAGCCTTTTTATTTTGAAGAGTTATTTGTCTTTTTCTCAAATTCAACACTATGATGGACCATATTGAAATCATATTATAGCTTAAATATCAAGAAATGTCAGTATGACTAGATGTCGAATAGGAGCTTTTAGACAACTGAGGCATCAGTTTAGGGGAAGATTATGATGTATTTATAGAAATAAATTTAGATGACAAAAAAGATGGTGATACCACAAACCAAATTAAATCACACACCTAAAGAAATTTTAGCTACAAATGTTCTTGTATCATACTGCTGTTTTTCAAACAATTATGCAATTCAAAATATTCATCAATTCAAATCTTGTGGAAATGCAATGTTCAGTAAGAGCAATTGCTAAAACTGTGGACACTGAGCCAAAACTTAACAACAAATTTACCTCTTAGAATAGAATGAAAAACAGTTTAATTATGAAGGAGAGGATGAGCCAATTTTAAATGTCTGAAAAGTTTTGACATATTTTTTTAAATAATTCCTTAGTTGCATATAGTAATTTCAGGATAGAAAGATTTACACCACTATAGTATACAGTCACCACGATTTTCTGGATTCTTTTGTTAACAATCACTTAGTAGGTTAAATAGACCAATGGAAACTGTGAAAATTTAAAGAATCAGCAACAATATCTGGAGACTCGGAATTGCTCATTTTAAGATATATTCCAAAAAATGGAATAGCCTTCTTAGAAATTAGGAATTTACTACAAAAAATAATTTAGTAGAGAATTTTTAAAATATTTTTGTATCTTTGACAAAAATTTTTTTGCCAGCCTTGTTTCCGTTGCATATAATGTTCTTTCTCAAAATAAAAGTTAATACTGTATACATTCATTTGCTTCACCATAGCAGGAGAGAGGCTTATAAATTTAGCAATATTAATAGTTGAATGTGAAATTTGTAACATGATCAACTTAAGCAATATAAAATTACAAAGAATTTAATTGTTAAAACTATGCACCAGAGGCGAAGCCTCTAACATTGCGCCACGGCGTGTTGTTTGTTCATTTGACAGCATGTAGATCGGGGTAATTACATTCATGGCATTCATAGTCTGAATCACAATCTGATTGTATGGGTGGTTACCTACCAGATAATGCTTGTGGTTGGTCAGCAAGTAGGCTAACATCCGTCACGGTGCCCTCTCTCTATATATATATACATATATTTAATCTTTTAAGGGTTTATAGCTACTATTGCCAAAGCGTTTACCTTTTCCAATGGTTTTATTTATCCTTTGAATATTAAGAAGGCCCAATCACTGTAAACTTTAAACATTAAGACAACATTTTCATGAATCTTATGTTTCACTTCACTAAAATCATTTGTTAATGATGTAACTCTACCATTTATTTTAATACTTTTGTATTTGTTTTGTTAAATACAACTGAATTTCATGTAATATTATGCTTCTGTGTTTCATCTATTAATGGCCGTAAATAAAATGAAACAATTATTGGTCCCAATGCAGAACAACCAAATCTGTCATCAAACTTTGCATATATATATATATATATATATATATATATATATATATATATATATATATATATATAAATATATATATATATATATATATATATGAATGATTTGATGAAATGAACCAACAAAGGAGAATGCATCACAGACCTGTCTGTTGTCATGGCGAGTTGCATACACTATACCTGAATTGCTGGAGATGTCGCACACTGCTGCCTACTATAGCTTATACAATCTCTGTATAACAATGTAAAAATATCAGATGGAATTAGGTCTGGTCATTTTTGTTACTGGATATGAGCTCTTCTTTAATACCTCTGACTGCTGAAAATGAATATCATTGACACTGATGTGCTGGACATCGGAATCCAGACAGTATTTTATTTGCAGTGCAGAGTTTTTAAAATTGCAAATTTTGACATTATTAATTGTTGAATACCAGTTATGAGAACTTTGTTTTTAGAAATACCATTAAAATGATTTTTCACAATGGTATATTTTTAACATTTGCTGCCTCCATCTCAAATAGTGCTTCAGGTACTGCCTTCGAGAGCAACTTCTCCCAACCAGAACAGTTTGGTGATGAACAATGCCTTTTCCAGCATGATGGAGCACCAGGCATAAAGCAAAAGTGATAATTAAGTGGTTTGGAGAACTAAACATCGAAATTTTGGGACCATGACCAGGAAACTCCCCAGACCTTAATCCCATTGAGAACTTGTGTTCAATCCTCAAGAGGCGGGTGGACAAACAAAAACCCACAAATTCTGACAAACCCCAAGCATTGATTATCCAAGAATGGGCTGCCATCAGTCAGGATTTGGCCCAGTAGTCGACTGACGGCATGCCAGGGTGAATTGCAGAGGTCTTGAGAAAGAAGGGCCAACACTGCAAATATTGATTTTTGCATAAACCTAATGTAATTGTCAATAAAAGCCTTTGAAACTTATGAAATGCTTGTAATTATACTTCAGTACACCATAGAAACATATGACAAAAAGATCTAAACACACTGAAGCAGCAAACTTTTTGAAAACCAATATTTGCGTAATTTTTAAAACTTTTGGCCACGACTGTATATCATTCGCTAATAAAATAGTTGAATGAATGATTTGATTTGCAAATATTTGCCTCTTTCATGTGGCTTCTGTGTTTTACAACATCTTGTTTCTGACAGGTGATTTACCATTTATTATTACTGATAGGATTCTTTTTCCTCATTTATCTGCTGAGATTAAAATATTTAGATGGCTTTGAAGTACAGATGGCTTCACAACTGTGTAAAACAGGTGTTCATGTTGGAGTATCTCTTAGGATATGTTTGTGTTTAATTGCTTATAAGGATAAGTACTGTTCTTTAATTTATTTCACACAAAAGTAGTTATTTAATTTGTGATCAAAGTAGTGTATTCTTAACTAATCATATATATTTATATTAATTCGTGATTACTGCAAAGTTTCACATTTGCAGAATGGGTGTGTGCAATATAACACTTAATTTTGCAAAGCTTCCATCTATGATGCATTATTCATATTCAGAACTGTTGGAAATTATACAGATCTCACATTTTACAATAATATGGGTCAATAATATATTGTAAGTAAAGTGAGAAAGAAATGATAAACAGAAAGAAAGTACATAATATATATTGTTTAATCCTGCATGTGTATATGTTAGGGTTTACCTCATGGGCTTCATCGTTATACTAAAAAACAAATAATATATTGAATATGAAAATTTTATATTTTGCAGATGATAAAATCCTGGGTTATGGCTTATTTAGGGACTAGGT
Source organism: Erpetoichthys calabaricus (assembly GCF_900747795.2). Classification (NCBI taxonomy): domain Eukaryota; kingdom Metazoa; phylum Chordata; class Cladistia; order Polypteriformes; family Polypteridae; genus Erpetoichthys; species Erpetoichthys calabaricus. Next base: position 41,775,860 of record NC_041400.2, on the reverse strand, counting down.
GGCATAACATTTCACTACCTTGAAAATACAGTATCTGTCACTAAAGTAAGGAAAAGTAGACTAAGATTAAGTCATAATAGTAAATTATCAATTTACCTTATTACTAAAGTCATACCCTGGGAAACTAATGCAAAATGATGTGAGGGAAAACCCCAAAATGGTGCACTGGAAAGTGGAGTTTCAGATTAAGCGTTATCCATCTGAATATGTTGTGTTGAGCTTCTTCTTACAAGTTTAATGTTTTATGGTTGTCTTATTAAGGTAGTATATAAAATCCCCTATGCTTCAGTCCCTATAACAAACCTCTCCTTGCCCACATACAACAAATTTTGTATGTATAACAAGTGTATATAGTGGTCAAATTTTGTCATACACATAGTACTGTATACTCTTAAAATTGTCTTACAGTGCAGATGCAAACTTCTAAATTATTATATACAGGGCATGACAAATATTTCATAGCCCCTCCTCAGAAACTCTGCTTTTCTCCTGCATTTTAAAAAAGTGCAGCTTAGTTTGATTGCTGATCCCTAACTGCCTTGTGGGTATGAAGGCGAGTGACATCCATAATAATAATGTGCTCTAACTAATGCACCAAGAAGGCCAAAACTAAACAAAAATGCACAAATGAACCAAATCTCTGAGATTTCAGTTGCTTTTAAATTCTAATTCTCACAGGTCTCATAGCCCATTGATTTAAAGAGTCATCACAACAGTAACAACAATTTTTTTATAGCAAATTTGTGTGCACATCAAAGTGCTATTCAAAGTGCTTTACAGACAGAAGATATAAGAAATTTACCTAAAAATGTGATACTGGATTATACTAAATACTGAAGAATAAAACAATAAACAGCAATCTTGTGTGGGCTTTGAACCTTCCAGGTGCTCATACAAGATATTCAGAAGTGTCACTTTGCCATCCTCCACTTCTGTAGGCAAACTGGTAAGGCTCCAGATAGGCCTGGAATTTGTTTAGCAGCTCTCTCTCTCTTAATCGACTTCTCTTCATTTTATGAGAAGTAATGGCCAGTGGTTTGAAGTCCTTTAAAGCCTTTGGATGTGCAGTTCCAGAGTTTTGGAACCCTTTGTAAATCCACCATTGTAAATCCAAAGGTAACTGAAATATAAAGCAGAATATTGGTCAGAGTTCCTCTGCAGAGGACTGAAGCCAAACACACAGTTACTCTGTCTGGTTCAGAGGCTTTTTCAAGTTTAGTTAGTTGAAGGACTTTTTTGACATAACTTTGATCAAAGAAGAGCTCACTCCCAGGCTGCAGTCCTGAGTTTGGTATTTTGCTGAATAATTTCTGAAGCAAAATCCTGTGTCTCAAAGTTGAAATAGAACTCATTGAATTTTTTGGGACAACTGATATTCACTTTTAACCCTTCCCAATTCCAAAAAAGTATTGTTTTTACTTTGAATGCCAGCTGTCATCTTTATACTATTCCACAAAGAAGCCAGGTTGTCAGTCTGCAGTTCATTCTCAATTCTGTCCTTATGCCTTAGCTTTGCCCATTTCATTTTACATTTCATCTTCTTCTGTAGTTGTTTCTCTACAGTTTCAGTTCCACGTTGAAATTCCACTTTCAGCATTTCTTTTGGAAATCTACTGTTTGTTTTTGGGAAATACAGGGTGGCGCAGGGAAATGGGAAATTTTCCGTTTGACGTTCAATGTGCGAATAAACACATTACAAAATACATTTAATCATGAAATGTATTGTACAGAATATGCAATTAATGATGGTAATCACAATTCATTCGATATTCATTTTATGTTTTGAAGAAAACATCATGAAGGTGTTGTCCATTTCTCCGTACACATTCTGACAGCCTGTTCTGGACGTATCATTTACTTTAGTTAACAACTCTTCAAAAAACTGTTGACGCAACATGTGGTCATTGGGTTTGAGTTCCTGCACAATCTGCAATTTGTAGGGGTGGAACTTTAACTCTTGCAGCATTTTTTGCACGCTTCGTTGCCCCAGCTATAGCGATGATGCGTGTTGTCAAATTGAGTGGCTAGGGCTCCTCACAATGGCAGCTCGAATGGCCTCAATATTCTCTGGTGTGCGGGCCATTCAAACACCACCTGGGGACTTCTTTTTTAAGGCTCAACCCGTTTCTTCAAAATTACGCACCCATGTTGTAATCACACAAGCGTATGGGACATGATCATGACGTCCTAAATGGTAATGATGCTGAAATTCCAACATTCTTATAAAAGGCTCATTGGTCACCACTCCACTGCTCCATTATAACTAATTCAGGGGGTTCTAAACAAGGTTGCATTGGTCCCAAACAACTGCCGATGACCCAGGGTCGCCAACACCTAGTTGCAAAATTTCCCATTTCCCTGTGCCACCCAGTATTTTGAGAGACTTAACCGGTATTTTGGTATCTTTGCAGAATTGTAGGTAACTGCTTATGGTGTCTATCAGTTCAACAATGTCAGCCCTTGAACCTTTGAACATGGTGCAGTCAAGGCATTTAAAACACCATTCAAGTGTCCCTGTTTTTGATTTGTTTAATTACAGGTCACTGTTTTGAAGAATGCTTTATCCGCAGGATTGAAGGTTTAGCTTTAGATAGCTCATTTAATGTTCCCTTAGCACTGATCAATCAGTCTGTTGTGACAAGTTGGGCGAGAGACATACTGATAAAAATGATGCAGTGTTTTGTTTAGTGAACACTGGTTAAAATCGTCCAAAATAAACAATAGAGTCAGGAGGTAGCAATTGAAGTCTCTGTATCACCCCAAAGATACGCCCAGGTTCTTCACACACTACCATCCTTGCATGATTATAAATAATTATAATAAAAATTTCTGGAAAATAAATGGGGTGGAGCAAGAGAAACACATTTTTTCCAACCATTACGTAAAGGCAGACACCTCTGCAGTGTTATTTACCGGTGCTGAATTAATTTCTGTCCAAATGAATAGGTACACCAAATACAGTACATCAATCATCAAATCATCATCAGTAAAAGTCCTTCAGTTTTTTTTTTTTCAGTCTCTGTATGATACCTCCTATTATTCCCCTTTGGCATTATTTTTTGATTACCTGATTATTGAGCAGGCTATTGAATTAAACATAGTAGCCATATTCACTGAGAAGTCAGGTAGGGCATACGTGTATTTAAGTGTGCTCCACTGAAACAGACATTCTCTGCTGTATACAATATATAACAATAGGTTGATTAAGAAGGGTAGGATGAAGACTCCAGGTGAGAAGAAAATTAATCCAAACTTATAAAAATATTCATAATTCATAGAACTATATCTGCAACATCATTAAAATTAAAGATAACACTAGCTAATGATTAAGAAAAAATCCATTCAGGAGGAAGCAAAGTTTAACAAAACAAATCGTGCGACAGTCCTGCTGCAACTTACTACAAATATAACGCTTAATACACTAAATTATGTCACAGAGAACAAGTTCTGTGAAAGCTTCCTGGTGTGGGAGGATTGATATATAATAACATACATATAATTTTTACAGTTATTTTTTCTTTAATATCACTCTCACTAACTTCATGACAGGTATCACAATTTATTTTGAATATACAAGTTAGTATAGTACTGTGTTTATTAACTCACACAAAAAGACTGTTTGAAGGTATAACTTCATATGTAATTGGATAGGAAATAGGAAATGTGACTTGTTATTTAAAATGCTGTATCTGAAGCTGACAATTGCATGACAAAGGTAAGCTTAACTGTCTGATTAGCGTCACTTTACAGATTTTTTGTAATGTACAATTTCTCACCTAATTCATCATACATGTCAAAGAATACAGATATTTGGAATTATGTTGTTTGTCCATTTTGACACAACTTTCCCTGATTAACGTTGTCTCCAATTGTGTCCATACATCAACATTACAGAAAACTATATGTTGCTGAGTATGTGATACATGAGGGGGCTGCACAATACACCAACATCCTCTACAAGCTACTTTCTTTATTTATATGGATTTATTTATTTATTTTAAATTAAAGATAAAATAAAAAGACACAAGGGAAAAATACTCATTAAGAATATAAACATTCTTAGCTTTTATTTAAAGAGCATATTTTCGGCATTATTAAGAAAAACTACTGACTTTACATGTCAGTTCCTCAAATAACCACTATGAGAGATCCACTTTGTTGTAATTATACTAAGATCACACATTTTTTAATTTTATCATTGTAAGTTAATATGTTGTAGTCGACCATGTATTACATTCAAGAGAAAAAGAGCGAAAATGCATTTTATGTGAAGGAAGTAATATGTAAATCATCTGAATTCACTAATTAAAAAGCCTTAAAAATTGGCAAAAACACATTCAAGTGGCGAGATGCAAAACTCCATAGACATTTCAAGATGTACTAAATAATTAATATAATCTCACACCCAAAAAAGTAAAACCTTGTTTCTAGTAAAATCAGAATGTTTCCGGCTTCCTATGGCTTTTCAAAAATCCAGCTGAGGAAGAGAGAGAGAGAGAGATTAATGCCAGTAACTGGACCCGGGGTTTGAAAAAGGAATCCAAGAAAGATTTTGCAATTATAAAGCAGCCTGCTGTTCCTCCTTCTTTATATATACTGTCTTTTATTAGACCATGCCACCATATGCTCACTATTGATCAAGAGACTGTGCATACATTGTCCCATTTTATTGCATTGTTAGAGTCATTAACTATTAAACACTTTTAACCACACAGACCCATTTAACCTCAATTTCAAAGTATAACAGCTTCACTGGATATTTATCTAACAAACTGATCCTATAATGGGAAAGATCTTGAATGATGATATCTGACAGGTTAATGCATCAGTCCCTTATGATGAATTTTAGCAACCAAAAAAAGTGGACAGCACGCAGTTTCAAAAGGCGTTTGTGGAGAAGCAACGGTTCACAGCTGGAATTATTATAGCTTTTTATCCAAGTTTGTAAAAAGATTATTGGTCATGTTAAGGCAGGGGTCTCCAACCTTTTTTCATTCAAGTGCTACTTTGAAAAAAATGAAAGTGTTTTTGTGTGCTACCCATATTTTATATTTATTCACATATTAGGAAAAAAGTCATATCACATCCAGATCAGTTTAAAGAAACCACTTTTTTGTATGAATATGTAAAGTGGTTATTTTTACAAGCTGATTAAAACATTAAACATCACAAAAATGCCAAAACACAAATCAGTGTGCCCTCTCTGATCAACCATATCAAATATGTCTAAACAGGGTGAATTAAGCTTTTTTGTATAAACATGATCCAAACATCAATGTAACTTGTACCAAAAAACAAGCCCATGTTTAAATATTCAGTTAAGCCCAAACAGTGTTACAAATAAATTTTTTAAAAAACAACAATAACAAAAAACAATACTTAGGACTAGTGGGATGATTGAAACTGCATTGAGTCCGCATGAGGGGATTGTGCTGGGGTGTATCCACTTAGGTTCACTCTTATAGAGTCATTTAAATGTTTATTTGTCAGCCTCTTTCTGAATTTAGATTCCATGATATTCATATTGGAAAAGGAGGCTTCACAGAGGTATGTAGAGACACATAAAGCAGATGCCTTTAGGACTGCTTGGTGAAGATTCTTATACCTTTCTGGCTCTACCAAGCTCCAAAAATGTTGTGAATGCTGTTGAGCTTTTAGATGGATATCATTATGGAGATTTATAATTTTCATGTCCATTTCTACAGAGCTGACATTGAATAGTTCAGCAATCTCCTGTGAAATGTCAACTGTTTCTGCCACAGTGAAAGGGTTGGCAATGACTGCCATACAGAGCTGAAGCTTCTCAAAGTCACTGAACGTGTCTGCACACTCCTGCCATAACTTGGACAAACGCTGACAATATTTCTTCACATCAAAAACATCAGGTGCCCCTGCTTAGTTTTCCAATATCTTTCCTTTTCTTTTTTAGTTGCTGAATGAAAAATGCCAGTTTTGCTTCAAATACCTTCACAACACTGATCATATGACATATATTGTTGTCCTTACCTTGCAACTGTAGGTTCAGGTAATTCAGTTTATCTATTACATCTGCCAGGAATGCAAAGTCAAGCAGCCACTCCACATGAGACAACAGAGTAGTGTCCTCTCCCCTTGATTCCATTAAAGCCTTGATTTTCAGTAATGAAAAAAAGTACTGCAATATTTTGCCCCTGCTCAGCCACCTGACGTCTGTGCTGTGAAGCAGATCACCGTACTCAGCAGAACATTCCTAAAGAAAAAGTTTAAAGCATCTGTGTTGTTTGACTTTTGCTTGGATGGAGTTAATGATCTTAATCACAAGTGCCATTGCATGTTCAGATCCCATAACCTTTGAGTATATAGCCTGCAAGTGAATGATCTAATAATAGTTGAGAAATTTAGGAAAGTCTGGGTCTACCATTCAACGTGCAATAAATTCTGAGTGACGCTCTATCATAGCTGGAGCTCTGTCTGTTATGACAAGACACAAGTTTTTTCAATAGATACCTTTATTTTTCCATAAAGTATTTCTTTACAGAGCTGTATATATCAGCTCCTTTGGTTGTATTTTTTAGCAGAAGCAATGTCAAAAACTCTTCTTTGGCAGAAAAGTCCTCAAACACCATATTGGTGGAATTCACCAACTTGTTACAATGAATAACAGGCCATTTGCACTGAGGCATGTCCCATTCTAACTGCCCCATTGCATCCACAGGAATTGCAGGAGATACTCTCCTCGCGATTGTGTTAGCACCTAGTTGAACATCAGCAATGGCAGACATCATTTCTTGCTTATTTTTATGGTCACTGAATAAAGTTTCTGCCACCGCAATCATTGCCTCTTTCACTATCTTGGTGAATGGCTTCTTGTGCTTTGTTACAATGTGGGCTACTTTCCCAAGCAGCAACTGAGGCTTTGTGTACTTTTCAAGGCTTTCATGAATAGAATCTGCTGACATTTTAGTGTTGTTTTCAGCTGTCTGTCTTTCTTGGTTCATTGTCTACCTGATGGAAATTCCTGAGCAAATTTTTTGTGGACTTTTGTGAAATAGTGGTCAACGCTGCATTTTCTACTCTCTGAAACAGTTGTGTTGCAGATGAGGCACACACACTTACTGTTCACATTCTTGAAAAAAATCACTTTCCCACTCCTGAAAATAATTTTTTTTTCCATTTCTTTGTGTGTGTGTTTTCTTCCATTATGACACTGTTAGCCTAATTTGAGACTTCTTTCAATTGTGTTGTCAGAATACATTACTGTACCTACACGTGAATGACAAATTTGACAGTTCCCTGATTTGTTGAGTGACTGATGATTTCCCAGTTGTCATTATGTGCTGGAAAGGGGGAAGGATGTCTCTGTATTTAATTGGATTAACAAAGGAGAGTTGAGCCAACTGCTCCTCAGATTTTCTTTTAACACTTTTAGGAACCGCCTCAGAAAGCCTCGAGGTGCAACTAGTCATACTCAAGCAACGTGTTGGAGACCCCCTTGTTAAGGCATACGAGTCAGAGGAGATCCATGAAGCACTGTGAGCAGCAAAGTTAGTTTTAACAAGGTGTGGGCTTTTGGAGATTTGTTACATACAGTACTATATTTATTTTGTATTTCATTTAGCATAACTATAATATTAATCTATTTTTCTACCTTTCCAGTAACAGTAGCAGTCAAGATCAAACTGATAGCCTGTATCCATGTGTACTGCTGAGAATGCTAATAGTGACCAGTATTAAGCAATGCACATTTATGAACTTATTAAAATAAAAATCATCTCCTGTGTTTTTAAACTTTTTATTCACACATTAATTGATACTTTTCTGTTTTATTTCTCATTATGTATCAAGGTTTCCAAACCACATTGAACATTCTCATGAGCACAAACCACAATAAGTGCTTGACCTCCATTTTATGTCCAGTGCTCATTGAATGATCTTTGCACAAAAATAATACTGTGCACAACAAAAGAATTTCAAATGACTAATCTGCACCTTTTAAAAATGACACTCAGAGCCATACAGAGCCATAGTCATACATCACATTCTTACATATTCTTCATTTTAATAGAAATAATAATGTCATTCTAAAAAAACGGTTAATACCAAATTACCTTTAAAAATGCATTAATAGTTTTTGTGGCACTCAACAGTTTCAAAGAAGAAAAGATAAACCATGCAGCTTTAACTAGGAATATTATAATATGCAATAGCCATTTTTATAACCAAACATAATTTAGTTTTATCTATACATACAATAAAGTAGTCAAATGTACCCAAAGACTTTTCATAATGTTTATGATACATTCCTTTCTGGATAAAGCATTTTTATCACAACATCATCTGTTAGCATAGAATTTATCAGTGAAGACTGTAGTGCACTCAGATGATTATAAGTAAGTCAGTCAGTCATTATACAACCCGCTATATCCTAACACAGGGTCACGAGGGTCTGCTGGGGCCAGTCCCAGCCAACACAGGGTGCAAGGCAGGAACAAATCCCTGGGCTGGGGGGCGCCAGCCCACTGCAGGGCACACGCGCACACACACCCCCACACACCAAGAACATACTAGGGAGAATTTAGGATCGCCAATGCACCTAACTTGCATGTCTTCAGACTGAGGGAGGAAACAGGAACACCCGTAGGAAACCCACACTGACACGGGGAGAACATGCAAACTCCAAGCAGGGTCTCCTAACTGCGTGGCAGCAACGCTACCTCTGCGCCACAGTGCTGCCCCAATAAGTAAGTCTTCCATTACTATTAGAGAACTTACCTCAGCAAATCATACTTACCTCTAAATTATACTTGACATCTATAAAATTAAACAATTAAATTCTAAATTCAATAGACCACTGCATTTAGTACGTACATCAACGTCACTGTAGATACTAACCATTCACATACTTTTGCACCAGTTGTTCCTTTCCCATATATGAAACCAATCTGCATTTCAGTCACATTCACCTTGTCTCTGTTTCTTTTCTCTAGCCCTTTCTCAGCCATGTCCATTATCAGTTTTTTTGTAGAATGTAGAGCTCATTATTAACTTGAGGCTGATATTCTTTCATTATCAGTTTCCAAAGCTTGTTTGCTCAATATGACTTACATTCCAAAGGAGCAACCTTCCCTTTGTAGACTGGAATAAGCAAGTGTCTTTTCCAATCTGCAGGAATTTTACAATCATGATATACGAGTCAACTATTTTTCCTGCCTTAACGTTTTCTGACAATATTCCTCTTGTGCCTACTGCTTTACCCATTTTCATCATCTTCAGCACTTTTGATGTCCTGTCTTTCAAAAACTTAAAGGTTGGTCCTTCTATTTCAACACAACAAGCATCATTATCTCATTCCTTCTCCTCATTCAGGAAATATCTTTTTCCAAGTGTCCTTATTCTGATTACTATCAGTCACGATGATCCCATCATCATTTTTCAAAAAATTTACACCTAATGTGTTTTGTGCTTCCTTCACCACTGCTTCTTTCCTTTCTCAGTTTGCAACTCAGTTACAGATTTATCTTCTTGATTTTCTAAAATTTCAGTTTGCTTTGTTAAATATCATTCTGTCACCTTCTGCCTTTGTTTTCTGTCACTCCTTATGTCATCTCCTCTTTCCCTCAGTTCCCATCTCTACCTCAGCATACCACCACCATGTTTCCTTGTGTCTCAGTCTCTTTGTTCATAGTGCCAATTTCGTCTGTTGTTTTTAACCACATATTTACTCATCCTCTTCGTGTCACCATTCACACCTAAAACTTAAAATGTCAGACACAAGCAAAATATGTTGAATGGTATTTAATTCACAAATGTGGATAAAAATTCTATGTTAATTAGCATAGCTGCACCAGACCTTAAACCACAGGGTCTGTCAAAGGGAAGCAACACTCAAACCATTCTACCACACTAGATATGAAATGAAATACACTGAGATGCAAACATAAATAAACCTATCGATTTGCCATTGCAACACAATAAACTAACTGGAGCACTATGTTCCAGATCATGAGAAAATGATGGCCGTCCAAAGATCCCAGGAGTTTCTGAGGATTATCATGTATTGGATGTGCTTTTCTGCCCTTCCTGTCATTTTAATGGTTTTATTTAATTTGTTTTTGGAATTGGGTTGCATTCTGTTATTTCTTTTGCAAACAATGTGGCATTCATGAGTATGCATTGGCATGCTGAAAGTGTCTTGTATAAATGTGAAATGTGACATCACAGGCATCATATAATGAATGGTGCTTTGTAGTTTTTGTTTGAAAATCAAATCAAGGATAAAATAAAGTAGACTTTTTTTGTTACAGAGGAAAATAAAGTATCAGGGCTGTTCTTGTGATGGTATGTGCTGATACAGTGTACCGGCATCTCGGGCACAACAGCTGGTCGTGGCATTGATGATGTATTAAATGATTCTATAATCAATTGTGTGCTGTCCAAATTTGTATATTTTTATCCGTTTGTGGTATAGCAGGTCCGCGGCTCAGAATAAAAGGCTAGTTTTAAATAAATTATTGCTGCACTCGCGGCTTAAAGAGGGGGCGTGGTAGTGTGGCCGGAGAGATGTGGGCTTAGGCATTTCCACACTGAAATGCACAGGTGTGGGATCACCCATGTCCAAGATTGATGCTAGGAGCTGCTAATCGTCCCACCTGTGCAACGTCCCCATTATAAATAAGAGAAGCACGAGTGCAGAAGGGGAGAAAAAAGAAACTGAAAGGAAAGAACGGAGGTTAAGGAAAAAGGCAGGAGGCGAAGGAGCCAGTGTGTGAGTGAGTGAACGAGTGAGCAAGAGCAGGCTTGCTGTAATAACGACAGGCAGCTGGGAGAAAAGCCCATTATTATAGTAGAGTGTCTGGCTGACACTCGGGGGCAGAAATAAGTGGTCGCTCCTGCTGAGCGCTTAAGAGAAGCAGGTGTGACCGGAAGGTGGTTGAAGCCCCAGCGTGAGCGCCCTGGTCGCTGGGAAACCCGAGTCTCGGTCTGGAGGGGCTGTACGATCGGAAAGCTATCAGACCAGCAGAAGGAGAAGGTCAGCTGCAGGTAGGACGACTCCCCTGTTGCAGGGCCCAGATGGGAGAAACAAGGGAGCCGCCAGCTAAATAAAGCACCAGGTTTTTAAAGGACTGCTTCCAGCCATTACTGATTTTTAACCTTTTTTTTTTTAAAATGAATATTTATTGGGATTTTAACCTCCACTTTGGATCACCCTGTTTTTAATGGATTATTTATTTATGGACATTTTGATGCACTGCACTTTATTTGGACACTGTTTTGATTATGTTTTGTTCATTTTTAATAAAAGCACTGTTTACACTTTGCACCATCCCCTTGCTTTGTTTGGTGTCCTCATTATCCAGCTCATCCAGTTACATTACCGACGATGTTGGGTTCAAGAGCTCTCAAAAAGGAAGTAGAAGCATTGAGCAGAACCCGCATCGTCACACCGTCACTGTGCATTCTCCGTTAACTGGTACCAGTACATGCTACATTTTTCCATATTAGGGACATCTGTAGAAAACTACAGTTATCCGAAAAGAAATGAGATTCATGGATTCCGTCAGTACCCTATCAAAAACATCTGAAAAACTGCAGCCTCTATTGCATGCTCTTAGCTGTACAGTGATCCCTCCTTAATCACCTGGGTTGTGATCCAGAACCCCCCGCGAAAGGTGAAAATCCGTGAAGTAGAAACCATATGTTTATATGGTTATTTTTATATTGTCATGCTTGGGTCATAGATTTGCACAGAAACACATGAGGTTGTAGAGAGACAGGAACTTTATTCAAACACTGCAAACAAACATTTGTCTCTTTTTCAAAAGTTTAAACTGTGCTCCATGACAAGACAGAGATGACAGTTCCATCTCACAATTAAAAGAATGCAACCATATCTTCCTCTTCAAAGGAGTGTGTGTCAGGAGCAGAGAATGTCAGAGAGAGAGAGAAGAGAGAAAAGCAAACAATCAAAAACCGATAAAACCTCGAACAGCACCTAAGTATGCGAAGCACCGTGTGGGAAGCATGTCGCTTAACAAAGCAGCTGCAAGGAAGCCCAGCAAGGAAGGGAGCAATGTGAAGGTAGTCTTTCAGCATTTTTTAGACGCAGCGTCCGTATCCTCTAGGGGTGCGAACAGCCCCCCTGCCCACACCCCCTCCGTCAGGAGCAGAGAATGTCAGAGCAAGAGAGAGAGAGAGAAAATCAAAAATCAATAGCTGCTGTTTGAGCTTTTAAGTATGTCAAGCACGGTGCAGGAAGCATATCGCGCAACAAAGCAACCACAAGTAAGCCCAGCAAGGAAGGGAGCAATGTGAAGGTAGTCTTTCAGCGTTTTTTGAGGAGCGTCCGTATCCTCTAGGGGTGTGAACAGCCCCCGTGCTCACAATATGTTTGAGGAGTTTTATTTAATACGTAATACGTGCTCTGATTGGGTAACTCCTCAGCCATCTGTCAATAGCGTCCCTTGTATGAAATCAACTGGGCAAACCAACTGAGGAAGCATGTACCAGAAATTAAAAAACCCATTGTCCACTGAAACCCATGAACCAGCGAAAAATCCGCGATATATATTTAAATATGCTTACATATAAAATCCGCGATAGAGTGAAGCTGCGAAAGTCGAAGCGCGATATAGCAAGGGATTACTGTATTCCAGTTTCATCAAGTAAATTTGAACATGGGTTTTTGCAAATTAATCTAATTGTTACTCCAATGAGAGCCTCATTACTGACAAGCACTGTCTCCACACTTCTTTTCATACGATTGGTTGGCCCTGCACTCACATGCTTCAATCCTGCGAGATACATTAATTCATGGTTGTTATGAGAATGAATTAGGAAGACTGCATTTGATGAAAACATGCAAAAAGTTTGGAATTTTCTTTAAAACTCAAATTAAGTATTGATTGCTCTGTGGGGCCACATAACAACTTTTTTACAGAATGTAGAGCTCATTATTAACTTGAAGCTGATATTCTTTGAATTTGGAAATTCTGTGTTTGTAATTTTAAGTTGTCAAGCACAATATTATTCAGTACAGTGCACTTGATGATTGTCAGTCTCAAATTTTAAACCTTCTGTTTCACAAAATAAACAAAACATGTAACGCTAGGACTCTCTGCATTAATATAGCTTCACAGGACCTTAAACTTGATTAAAAAGCATTGTATGCATATCGCCACCTTTTTGTTTACAAAAAAAGCACTGCTGAGTTGTGTGGTGGACAGTAGGACTGTAGATAGTGTGAGGGATGGCCGGCCAAATATTCCGGTCCACACCTCCAGGCCGCCAGATGGAGCCCTCCCAGCAGCGTGGAAGGTCCCCAAATTCCAGCAGGGCATTATGGACATTGTAGTTTTTATAAACAACCCTGCTGGATACCGTGGGGACCACCAGGAGCCACTGTAGGGAGGCTTACAGAGTGCTATGTGCCCTATAACCCGGAAGTACGTCATGATCACATGACTGGAAGGAACGGCGTGCTTCCGGGTTGAAGAAAAGGACTTTTAATCTTAGCCGGAAGTGATGAGGACTTATGGATTGTTGGGCTGGAACCACTTCCGGGTCAGGGGATATAAAAGGACTGTGGGAAAGCCCAGACACTGAGCTGAGGTGGGAGGAAGGGTGGCTAAGTGTCTGGGAGAGGAGGATTGAGATTATTGTGTTGATTAATTAGAGAATTGTATCGTATGAGTAGTGTGGAGTGGAGGGTGCTTTGTGCACGTATTTATAATAAAAATAAGAAAAGTTATACTTTTACCTGGTGTTTAGCGTGGTACCTGAGGGTTCAAGGGAGCACTAGCGCCCCCTACTAATACAATAGATAGATAGACAGTATGGGCTGAGCACACACCAGAATGAAAAAAGGACACAAATTAAACAAATAAAAGTAAAACTTCTAACTTGGCAGTTACAGGGACCTTAAGATCTTGACTTCTTGTTATTTTAGGCAACCTAGATGAATAGGATGAATGAACTTGTCAGGCTGAATGGCCTATTCTCGTCAACATTTTTCTAATGTTATTCTAATGTTTTTTAAAATCAAGTATACTGGACTGAGTAGAGACACCAGAATGAGAACTTTAGAGCATTTTATATGAGTTTATAGTTGTTCTTTTTGAGATGGCCATTGTAACAAGAATGACCAAGAGACATTGGGAAGGTTTGGGGCAGCCACCCATATAATATTTACATGATTGAGTCCAAAACAGAACTGACTCTCCTCTTAAGATGGTGGCTTTTTAAACCCCTGCAGGAGAAGTGTTGTCATCAGTACCAGAACCGGAAGTGATGTCATTGGCTGCAACGGAACAGGGCGGGATTTCCTGAGAATGGTCTGAAAGGAATTGAAAGACAGAATTAGCGCACTTCACCACCCCCTGGTCCGGCATGGAATTAAATTTATTCAGGCCCTTTGGTTGTCCCCTAAACACGCGTGTGTGACACCATCTAACATCACCATGCTTATTCCTAGTGGATTATGCATCTTGCTGTCTTGCTGCATGGTAACTGTCCATCAAAACCAGCAACAGAAAATATATAAATGCAGTGTTTTCTTCAGTAGACCATGATGGATCTTAATAATGTCATTCTACAAACCAGAAAGACTTTAAAAGTTAGTTATACTTTTATCCATCTATCCATATACTACATCCCTTCCATCCAATTTCTAACCCATTTATGTTAAATACTGAGTCCCAGAGAGCCACGGCATATGCTGGCAATATCGAGCACACAGCAGCAATCAACCCTGCATGGATTACCAGTCAATGGCAGAGCACCCTTACTTTCATACCTACAATTCAGGTTATGCATACAGGGCCTGTTTATAAGTCACCAGTCTTAACCTGCAAATCATTAGGTTATGTCAGAGAAATTCCAGACATCCCAAGCTAAGACTGAGAGTATGGACAAGCTCAATATTAGCAAACTCCATGCAGAGACTGACTGTGCCTACTGTCCAGGAAGTGTGTGGCAGTAGTACTAACTGCAGTGCCACTTTCTATTTAACCCATATAATTCAATTTTAGCGTCATGGGGACCACTTACAAACAAGGAACAATTCAATAAATAAGTACTTGACAATAGTATCTGTCAAGACTAATACACTTACACTGTAGAGGCCAACAGAATACGACTTTCTCATTTTCTGGTATAATATTAGAGACTTTTGCAAAAAAAATGCTAAAACAAGCAAAAAAAGAAAAGAAAAAAAATCACAAATGTTTTTTGTAGGGATCACTGAAGTAATGACATAATATATGCAACTGCATTTCTTCAATGTTTCCAATATTGGACAGCTACTGAGATGGCAATGGTTCAAGCACTGAGTATAGTGTGTATCAGAACAGATTCAACAGACCAAGTGAATTAAATTTCAAACATTTAGTATAAATTCAAAGAAAAACAAATCACAAAAAGAAGAGACAATTTAATAACATACAGTATACACACAAATAATGTTACAATTCTAGGTTTCTATGTTTATGTTATGTGTTACTATATTATACAGTCTATATTTCTTTGCATTTCAGTTGTGTGTTTTATGTTAGCTGTAGAAAGCTATCAGTTATAACAGTTTGTAATTATTATTTGACTATGTGTTCAAAAGTCAAACATTTCCTTGAAAACTAAGCAAATACCTATGTGTATATAACATGAACATTATCTTGCCAAGAATGGCTCAAAATTGTTTACATACCACTCTGCTATATTATTCTGGCATTTTAGAAAATGAGAAAGTAGGGTATGATTTAACTGATACAGTATTTGGAACCAGATCGTTAAAAAATGATAAATTAATACCTGCTATTATTTAATCCAGATTCTATAGTTGCATGTTTGATTAATTGTCAATTACTGGCCTGGCATGAGTGAGTGCATGCATGGGTGTTCCCCTACAATGAATGACATCCAATCCATTATTCATGTCTGCCTTGTGTCCCCTGTTGATGTGATATGTGCAGTAGTGAAAGGTTGGTGTACAGAAAATGGGTGGATGAATTTGAATAAATGAATAAATTATGATTAGGTTAGATTAAATTAGATAATTTTATTACTCCTATGGAGAAATTCAGATGCATTATTTGTTGTGTTTTTAAATACAGTCTGTTTGACAGTTGGTGCATCTTTCCATTTTTCTTATTTTTCTGAACAAAAATTTTCATAATGTTTGTCTACCTCTTTTGATAGACTTGTGATGTGTTCTACCAAAGATGAATGTGCAGGTTTTATGGTATGTTTTTTTCACTTGAAAATTTCAACTTGGTTTTCTGCTTAATCTGATGAAATTTGCAGCTCTCAAGATTTATGCAATTAAACCAATTTTGTGTCAGAGTTCAATTAGGGCATGCTGGTATGTAATTTGTGATATGAAAGAGATGCAGTAGTCCAGTGCCTGCAAACCAGATGCTGGAACTTCACTCAAGTGTATCCCTGGCCATGCCATGAAAGGCCTACAGGTACAGGATCCACTCCCTATCTGTAAAAGCTTCACAGCTTCCCAAATTAAATGTAAATCAAAGTTATGGTTTTGCTTAGTGATTTCTACAGTATTTTTAGCAAAACTTCCTTTACTGACAATGCAATAATTTACTTGATAAAATACTTTATTTTATTTTTATTTTTTTACTTATTTTTTAAATTTTATTAATTTTATTGTAATCATTCCATACAAATAGATCAATATTTACAAAAGATAGGATTGAAAACAAGTCGCCCCCCCCCCCACCCCTGAGAGAGAGAGCATGGCCAACAGAGTAAAACTTAAGGCTTGTAGACATACCTAAATTGATGAGTTTAATAGGGCAATAGAGATAAATGGAGAAGAAAAAGAAATATGGAAATAATTGCTGCCTCGGTGCATTACGAGCTTATTCTAAGATATTATTGATTAGATCCTGCCAGGTTTTGAAAAAATTCTGTACAGATCCTCTAACTGAATATTTGATTTTTTCCAATTTCAAATAGTATAAAACATCGGTTTCCCACTGACTTAAAAAAGGAGAGTTAGGATTCTTCCAGTTTAGCAAAATAAGTCTTCGTGCCAAAAATGTAGTGAATGCAATCACTGTTTGTTTGCCCTTCTCCACTTTAAACCCATCTGGAAGAACACCAAACACGGCTGTTAATGGGTTAGGAGGGATTGTGACACCAAGGCTGTCTGAAAGGCACTTAAAAATTTTGGTCCAAAATGATGTTAATTTGGTGCAGGCCCAAAACATGTGACCCAGTGAGGCTGGGACTTGATTGCAGCGTTCACAGGTTGGATCTTGCCGTGGAAACATTTTGGACAGTTTTAGGTGAGACAGATGTGCTCGATATATAATTTTGAGTTGAATAATTGTATGCTTTGCGCATATGGAGCTTGAGTGAATTCACTGCATTGCTACTTTCCACTCCTTTTCTGATATATTGATTAAGAGATCTTTTTCCCATTGTCCTCTTGGATCTTTAAAAGGGAGGGACTGCAAGATAATTTTCCTTGAAATTGAGCAATATTTTTTACGGCATGGAGGTGGGTACAAGATGAGGAAAATCGGGCAGGTTCTGTTTAACAAAGTTCCTAATTTGAAGATAGTGAAAGAAATGTGTGGCTGGAAAGTTAAATTTGGAATGTAATTGTTCATAGGATGCAAAGGTGTTGTCTATATAAAGATCTTTAAGCAATTTAATCCCAAATCTTTTCCAGATATTAAAAACTGCATATGTTTGCGAGGGTTGAAAGAGGTGGTTCTCTTGCAGAGGTGCCACAGATAAAAGATTCTCCATCTTAAAATGCTTTCTACATTGGTTCCATATTCTGAGTGAGTGAAGCACAATTGGGTTATTAGTATATTGCCGATAACTTGCATTTATTGGGGTACAAAGCAGGGAATATAAAGAAGTACTGCAGGATTTTACTTCTATTGCGGACCAAGCCTGTGTATGTTCATCTTTTTGTGTCCAGGTTTTTATAGCTCATATGTTTGCTGCCCTGTAATAAAACTGAAAGTTGGGTAGAGCCATGCCACCTTCTGCCTTAGGTCTTTGTAGGGTCACTCTTTGGATACGTGGATGTTTTGAGTTCCAAATAAATAAGGTTATTGTTGAATCTAATTGCTTAAAAAATGAGTTATTAATGTATATTGGAAAGTTGTACTGGTGAGTAGAAAGAATATGTTCTTGAGTTTGGGTTTAGAAACCTCCAGGGGTCTGATAAGTTGTGGTCAGTTAGAAACTGTGTAATTGTCTTTGCAGTGTTAGATGTCATCACCCCTGTGACAGGAGACCTATCTAAGAGTGGATTTAAAACACAATTAAAGACCTCAGCCATTATAGTTTTATGAGTGTTCACATTGGAAATGGATGCAAATACATTTTGCATGAATTCCTTATCATTGACATTTGGTGCATAAACATTTATCAAAATCATTTTACAGTTAAATAAGTTGCCCATTACCATCACATATCTCCCTTCAGGATCAGATACTACATCTGATGCTACAAATGAGACTGTTCTATGTATGAGGATTCCCACACTTCTAGTTATCTTTGTAAAGCTAGAATGGAACATTTGGCCAGTCCAGTCCTTTGCACCCAGAACTGATCCTTGCTTAGGAAGTGGGTTTCCCCTAAAAATACTATTTTAGGGTTTAAACCTGTTAGGTGAGAGAATACTTTCTTTCTCTTTAATTCGTGATTCAGGCCTTTAACATTCCAGCTCACAAAGTTAACTGTCCCATCATGGAGACATTGATTCTGAATTTTTGATGTCATTTTATAGTCTTAACTGGAAGTGAGACAGTTTTAACTTAATTTCCTATTTACGTTGGTAGTTATAATTATAAGGATTAAAAGGATAGATTAGATACTGTATAGCCTGCTCTCTTTCTCTCCCCCCATAATCCCCCCACCCCCCCCATTTTGCCTCCCCACGTGAGGCTGGACCCCATTTCACAAAGTCCCTGTCCTCTGACATACCTAGAGATAGAGTACGTCCAAAGCATAGGCATGCTGGTATGTAATTTGTGATATGAAAGAGATGCAGTAGTCCAGTGCCTGCAAACCAGATGCTGGAGCTTCACTCAAGTGTATCTCTGGCCACGCCATGAAAGGCCTACAGGTACAGGATCCACTCCCTATCCATAAAAGCTTCACAGCTTCCCAAATTAAAAGTAAATCAAAGTTATGGTTTTGCTTAGTGACTTCTACAGTATTTTTAGCAAAACTTCCTTTACTGACAATGCAATAATTTACTTGATAAAATACTTTATTATTTAAGAATAGAGAGAAAGACAAAACACTTTGGAGAAACATACGAGAGTCATGCAGAAATACCATATATACTCATGGTTACCGTATAATTTCTGGTATTTTATAATGTTGGTCGTATAAGTCGAATGCCGAAAACTCATGCTATTGGTCCAAGAGATTATGATATGCTAACGCCCTCCTGAGAGAGTAACCACGGAGCATGCTGCCTTTTTTTTCTATGTATTGTGCCTATGTGGCTACATGGTAATACCCGAACTATTCCAAACCAATGTTTGCACTGATTTGTGTTTTTTGTATCTTACACACTCATACACCTTTATCGTAAGAGCATCCCTTATCTAAGATGGAGCGTTCAATCAGAAAAATATGAAGCTGGTTTTAAAATTAAACTTCATTGAAGTAGCAAAAGAAATTGGTGACTGTGCTGCTGCAACAAAATTTGATGCGTCTGAGAAACTGATGTGAGATTGGAGGAGGCAAGAAGATATTAAAAAAAAATGCAAGTGTTGCATTTTTAATGGGCGTATAAGTCAGGGTCTGATTTTATGATCGATTTTTCAGGATTCAAGACCCGACTTATACGTGAGTATATATACGGTAGATTCATTTGCCTGTTTTGTTTGTTTGTTTTTGAATTGAATATGTGGTCTCCAGATGTATTTGTATTCAATGTGTAGACTGAAGCGGAACCACTATTGCCCTTACAGAATGTTTCTTGAGTTACAGTCTGAATGAGTCAAATACAGTAAAATCCTATGCACATACAACCTGCAGCACGACCGGTTTTTCGTGCCCAAAAATGCATCAGAACAAAACCAAAATCCCAAGACATGACCAAAGAAGTAAACACGTTTCGATCACATGGGTGCTTTCCCCATCATAAAAAAAACCTTAAAACATTAAGTGCGGCGTTACCCAGTGCTTTGTAAACAATGTTCCTTACTGTACCTGTGATATTACTGTCATTTAGTGATTATTTTGTGTTTTTTACTAAATAATAATGGGTCCAAAGAAAGCTAGAGAGGTAAGCACAAAACCAAAGAAGGTACAATGATCAATAACAAGAGACGAAGAAAGAAATGTTTGAAAAATACAAGAGTGATATACAGGTGACTGATCTTGCAAGTTCATGTGGCATGAGTAAATCTACTATATCTAAACTTTTGAAAACAAAGAGGAAATTAAAAAGCTGAAGTTTCTAAGGTTGTGACACGTGCAACTCATTAAGTTGAAAGATCATTGTCTATCCATCCATACATCCATTTTCCAACCCGCTGAATCCGAAAACAGGATCATGGAGGTCTGCTGGGGCCAATCCCAGCCAACACAGGGCACAAAGCAGGAACCAATCCCAGGCAGGGTGCCAACCCACCGCAGGACACACACAAACAAACCCACACACCAAGCACACACTAGGGCCAATTTAGAATCGCCAGTCCACCTAACCTGCATGTCTTTGGACTGTGGGAGGAAACTGGAGCGCCCAGAGGAAACCCACGCAGACATGGGGAGAACATGCAAACTCCATGCAGCGAGGACCCAGGAAGATGAACCCGGGTCTTCTAACTGTGAGGCAGCAGCGCTACCACTGCACCACCGTGCCGCCCTCATTGTCTATTGGATGCTATTTTTGTGAAAAGGCTAGGGCAATACATGCTGATATTGCAAATGATTATCCTTCAGGGAGTGCTGATAGGGAATGTCCTGTTACAGTAAATTTTCTTTATTAATTTCAATTGTGTAGGTTATGCTATGCTTATTCTTATGCCAATCTCTTGCAGTGTACAATTTATTCTTTATTCATGTGTTTTTTAATAAAACAATATTTTAATATGTGGAAAACTCAATTATGGGTATTAAATAGGTTAGGTATGGGAGTCTTAAACAATACTGTATTTTATTATGCAGAAAAAACTCAAATATGGGAATTACATAGGTTATGTATGGGAGTTTTGGGGGCTTGAAACGGATTAATTCTATTTTCATTATTTCTTATGGGATAAATTGCCCCAGTCCACAACCAACTCAGTCTACAACCAGTTTTCCAGGACGAATTAAATTTGTGCTGCGGGGTTTTACTGTATTATACCCAATAAATTAAGATATCAATATTACAATATAGTTTCCTGAAAAAAAGTCTTTTATTGGTTGCTGCACTGCATTTAATTTTTAAGTTGCTCTGAATCATGATATACTAGGAGTCACAAATAAATTTCCTAAGACAAAACCAGTATATACATCAATCCCAATAACTCTAAACTGTGGCAGTTAGTAAGAAGAATGCTGACATCAGAGTCACGTTTCATAATCTTATTAAATACCAAGTTAGATGACAGTAAACCATTTTAAAAGGGAGAATTAATGTAAAGGATTGCTAAAATTCTTAAATAAGGAGCTGGCCAAAGTTAGAGTCTGTGAGTCCACTCCAAAAGTGTATTAGTGTGAGAACCCAATTTGTCTTAAAGGATGAAGGCCAGGAACAAAGATGGAAAGCCAAAATCCAAACAACTGTATCTTGTTTTAAACAGCTAAGCAGTTATGCCTACTTTTTTATGTTGTTTAGTACATCTGAGTAAACCAATAGGTACACATGCACAAGTCAGGTGATTTATGCAGCAGTAGTCACCACACCTGCTGTTTACTATGGCTGCTGAACTTTTGATAACATACTGAAATAATTATTGAGACTTGACATAGAGCAACATTAGCAATCAGGTCTTAGTGTCAGTTGAAGTGCATGCTAAGAGCAGGACATCTTATTTGGGAGAAAAACTGAATTTTGATTTTGGCAGAACCATAAAAACGTTACTTTAAAGTAGGCAGCTACTTTATCTAAGTGCATGCTGTGGCAAGAGCAAACAAACTCACAGAAAGATAAAAGGCAGCCTAGCCGACTCTTCAGTTGACATGCTGTGCAGATTAGACAGCAGCTGTCTAAGAATCAGTTGGTCTGTGTATATTTTCACTAGTGGTACTTGGAAAGGATGCTGAATTGGATCATCTCAAGGACCTTGGGAGCCTGGGAAAGTGAGTGCAGACAGTGCTTCCTCTGACTACAAGTGAGTGGTGTAAGATGGAGCTAGCAACATGAACATGCAGGCAGTGAACACTGCAGAGAAAAGAACATTGGAGACAGATGGAAAGAGAAGTGTAAGAACCAAGTGGTGGCAGCTGCATTTGGAGGGGATGGAGACAGTGTCAAGTAAAATTTGCAAAAGAGAATAAGGAAGAGACACTCTGTTTTACACTGTATTAGGTTACAAGAACTAGCTGATCTCAGTTGAATAATGCCATAAAAATCACACATCTATCAACATTAATTTGTAAAAGTACAAAAACCAAATTAGAATATTAAAAGATATATCATCCTTAATATCCTTAATATCATCCTTTATATCAAAAGCAGTAAATCAAATTAATATTCATTATATTTTTGCTCTATAGTGCCATCTACCTGGGGAAGGGGGCTGTGCCCCAAATGCTCTAAATGCAGAGATACTATTCAAATTAGATTGCATTAATACATGACAGATATAGAAAACTATTTTTACTTGTGCTAGGAAAACTATATAACTTAATATTGATACTATATACACATATTTTTAATCTGTGAGACAAGGCCTTATTCAACCTGAGGCATCTGAGACAAACTAAAACAAAAACATTTAAAACTAAAAAAGACAGTGCTAAAAGTACAACACAAGATCTGTCATATAACTAGGAACTTGTTAGAATAAAAATGTTACAGAGAGAAATAGAGGGAATAAGAAACAGTATATCTAGGGCAACTAACATTTTCTAATAATATTTCATTGCTACTTATTATATGTCTCTATTTTAACTTCAGACTTCTATTTTCAAAGCTTTCAGCCAGCCTTTACGAATCTCTTCTCCAAACAAATCCATCTGGACACAGCTGAAGAGTTAAGAAATTATCAATAGACAATCAATTCACTTATGTTCCTGTCTCTATTGGACCAGAGGGTTTTATTCTAAATCTGATAGATAGATAGATAGATAGATAGATAGATAGATAGATAGATAGATAGATAGATAGATAGATAGATAGATAGATAGATAGATAGATAGATAGATAGATAGATAGATAGATAGATAGATAGTGTGGAGGAGATGCTGTACACTATAGCAGGGGCTGAGTGAGAGAGAGAGAGAAAGCTCAGCAGATGTTGCCAGGAAGTACTCTGATTTGTATTGCTTACAGTCAGTCCCTGTGCAAACAGCCAGGGAGTTCTCCTTTAGCTTACACTTTAGGAAGCTGCTTCTGACTAAACTTATAATTCAGATGTCACGGGTTTGTGGCTTACTGCTGGGTAGTTACCACAGTGCAAATTGTGCAACCTGGGATGGATTCTGGTATGATTAAACGACAGTACAGATAGAGATATATTGTTAATCAGAAAAAGAATTTATTGATATAGCAGTTACATTACGTTGTATATACTGAGAAGGAGCAGGTTCTTTGCATAACCATGTTCCATTGAGAACCTGCTGTGCTGTTTTCTGTCAGTGCTCACAAACTTTAACTCTGAGAAGATCATTTGTGCTTTTACAAGCAGATTACCAAGTTACTATGACACCAAAGTTATTCCAACTAAAAAGGCACAGCATCAGTCTTAAGGCTATGTGAAAGCTTTATGTACTCATCAGATTTAAAGAGCAGCCTACAAACATAAGTGCTGCCATGGTGCATAAAAAATTCAATACTTTATCTCTTTTGATTGCTTGGATCCATTTTTTCAGTGTATTTCATCAGTTTGAAAGCTGTTGAAACTCGGGCAAGCATGTTTCTTTTTAGAATCTGAGCACGGTGGAACACTGTAGAAGCTCTTCTGCTTTTCTCTTCTGAAATTCAGATTCTTTGCTACACTACAGAAGCTCTTTTGCGATTCTTCTGTTTAGTAAGACTAGATGAGAGCTTAACTGAAAATGACCCCACCTGAAAGAAAAAATACAGAAGCATAAAAAGGGCTAAATGGGCCTAGTGGAAAAATTTTTAATGGTGCCTGTTTGAGCAACGTTTTGAATGGTTCTCCACTTTTTTTACTCCATGTGTTTCTTTTCCACTGTGTTTATTGTGTTTTCATTCTTTTTTATTTCATAAAGTTTGCAGTCCTTAAACTCTGCTAGGTTATAAATTGGCCACAGTAAGGCGATGTCATCAAGCACACACACTACTGTATATGGTATGGGCGTGCATGCATGCATTCATGTGAAATGTCATGGTTCTTATTGATTAAAAGGGACTTGGAGAAATGGAAAAACTGCCAAGTTTTATGATTTATTTACAAAGTCATAAAAGTTTGTTTCAATTGTTCCCTCTGTATTTGGCTATCACTTCACTACTGGGCACAAAAGGATATTCCTGAAATGCTTTATTTAACAATATTTTATTAAATAAATAAATGTTTTTGGTACATTGTCAGCATATGACTGGATGCCTGTCATCTGGGTTATGTAACATGTGTAATTAGATTTTTTTTAATGGAAGGTTTGATATTGCTTGTTCAGTTTTGGTTCCCATTGAAGCCCATTGTATCTGTTCTTCATGAAAACAAGATTTTTCTTAGCTATTGCTACACAATGCGAGATAACAGATACAAAAAATCAGCTTTTTGGGGTTGAGTATTCCATTAATGAAATGCCATGTTCTATTAGCATAAAGAATTGACCTCTGATTTAGAAGTTGGTTTCTGTAAACACAGCAACAAAGGCCAGTTTAAGAAGGTTTTAGAAGTCATTTCATTAATTTCATGAGGACCACATGAGATCATTTTATTAGCTGAAAATCTGTGTACACCACAATGTGGATATCTCTGTGTTCTATGTAGGAAGCTGTTTGCTTTGATAAAGTACTCTGTTTATATTTATAAATACATATGGATGCAGATTGATATCACAAAACTCAGTCATATGTGTTCAAATTAATAAGAATTAATGTTGTATTAAGTTTGTGATTATTAATGTATATATCTTAGATAAGTAAAACATTCCAAAACAATTTCTTATTAATAGTCTCAGCTGAGAAAAAGTGGAATAAGAAAAATGGTAAAAAAAGGATTTCAATTAGAAACAGGAATCACTGTAATTAAAATATAAATCAGCAGTGACAGCAGTACTTTCAGAGTCTTGTAGGCCTGGCATACTGGGACATCCATTCACTGCCTTCATCTCCTTAACTAATTCAGTTCTGTGGGAATTTGGAACCATATTAAGCAACAGGCAGAAAATAACCGTGCTCAGGGTGTCATAACTGAATGCACTCACAAAAACACACATAGTAGCCACCATAGAGCCACCAGTAAATCTAACATGGATACAAATACATGAGGAGAAAATGCAAAATCCACAGTGCCATGAAGCCAAAAGGCAGTAGAGTAGAATAGGTGTACCACCATGTTGCCCACATTAGGAAGTTGTCACTTTAAATGTGTGTTTTATTCATTGATGTCTGGTAAAGCATAAAAACTGCAATCCCTCAAAGTAATTCCTGGGCCAGTTTTTAAAGATAGCACACCACCAAAAAAGGCAATCAAAAGGTATTTAAGTGAAAGCGCTAGGTGAAAAACAAGATACATGTTTTCAGTGGCAAGAGAAAAGGAGACCAGAACAGAAACTGTTAACACCGGGGTAAAAAAATGCATGTTTATGGAAGGGAGAGTAAGCAAAATCGAAAGGGCACCAGGGATATCTCAGTGGCTCATAGCTTTTCTGATTTTGTGCATGTTACTCCAGAATTATCTTTTTTTATTTGGTCTGCACCATAAGTCATACATTGATCTACTTATTACCAGCACTAAGTGAGGATTTTTGTGTTACTAAAAACACATCTGTTTCAATTGGCTTGTCTTTTGGCAAGAAAGCTATATTTCTCTGCCACCTTACTGCACTGGGAGCAGTAGTCATTGTGAGCACATTATACCTCTTTTACAGAAGCAATTATCAAACAACCTGGTATTTTTAAACAACAGAAAAACATTAAAATATTGTGCTCCTCCTGCTTCCCAAAATCTATGATGCACACATTTATGAAGATTAAATATGAAATCCAGAAATTGCTTCTGTCATAGTTATAAGATCCACAGCTTCGAACTGTCGGTGAGTATCATTATTTTAATTTGAATCATGCTCTCCAAGTTAATAAAATACCAGCTGACAGAGCTAAGCTCACTAACTTTTAACTAAGGCCTCAATTTCTGTAGTTATTAATTAGTGATGGGGCCGGGTTCAAGATTATATGCAGCAGCAGCTGTCTTCATTTACATTTCACAGTTACAGCAGAAAAAAGAAAGCACAGCTTGTGTGCCAATATACTTATATCTTGTACATTAAACATTAACTCTTTCACAATGGCATTTAAAGGATTATATTTTTCTTTCTTTTGTCTTCATAATTCTATTAGTTTATTAGTGTAATCTTGAGGACTTATTGTGAATATGAGTAAACACTACTAAATATCAAAATGCTAATAAATATTGCAAATCTTAATATATCCAATCTGTTATTTCAAAGGATAAGTCCAAAATGTTGAAAATATACTGTGCATAAATGCATGATGTTTTTAGAAGACGTGGCTTTGTAAGAAGAAGTAGGAGTAGTATTCGTAAAAAACAGGTTGATCAATTATACAGAATATAAAGCAAGAAACAACTCAATTCATTTTATGGGATGCCATAAAAACATGAAAAGTTGAAATTTGTAAACACAGAAGAAAGCAACTATTGTCTGTGACAAAAAAAAGCGTTTAACCAAGTGCAATTACATATTGTAAATGCCCATCTCAAATTCAATTACATAATCATTTGTGATCAAAACAGTATAAATATGGATTCTGCTAACAGGAAAACTTCAAGTGTTCAGGTTTTGCCTGTTTGTTCATTAGCACAGGCAAGTCATACTGATGGTACATAATGATTTGAGCTCTAGAATATAAGGAGTGTGGACATTATTGTATATACAAAATTTAAGCAAGAGTAGTAAACTGGTACAAAAAAAGTAGCTATTTCAATCTCTTGATGTAATGGTAGGAAAAAAGAAAAGGATATTTAAATCATAATGGCAGCAGTTACTGTGTTTCCCTGAAAATAAGACCTACTCCGAAAATAAGCCCTAGTCAAGATCGTCAGCTGAAAAGTAAGGTGCCTAAGGCCAGGTTTATACTTCACGCAATATAACGCGTGTGCCTGAAACATCCATTAAATTCTGAGGACACCTTGCCACAATATCTCTGAAAAGGATGTTCAATGATTGCATCCATCAATTCGGGGATGCGCCCATTCCAGCAGCATTGGCGCAAGACAAAAACAAAATTCCAGGATGGGACATCAGCTCATTGCAAGGTGAACACAAGCACACACACACACACACAGAGGCGTCATTGTAGCTTCACTAAATCCCCAAACCTTCATGTCTTTGGATGAAAAACTGAGCACACTGCAGAAACCCACCAGGAAAAACATGAAAACTCCAGGCAGGGATCACAAGGGACGTGACTCCCTGCGAGACAGCAGCGCTACCACTCTACCACCGTGCCACTCTATATGTGTAACTATTAGCAGTATTCATTATTTAAACAAAGTTAACGATTTATCTGTAAAATGTAACATACATATTTTAATGCATTTAATGCATGTATAAATTTAATAATTCTAAATATGCAGAGAGCTGGAATATTATAAATTTAATGTGTTCTGTGTGGCGATGCTGCTTGGTGCTGCTGTCAGGTCAGGAGGAAGCCCCAGAAGCACGTAGCGATTTAACAACTGGGTTGGTTTTAAGATGACGCTTACAACGGTCTGCTTTCATGATAAAGTAAACTACGAGGTTTAAGTGGACATTTCGAGGTTAAAGCCGAAATATTTACTTTAATCACAAAATAGACATTTTCATTATGTCCTTATTTTTTTTCTCTGTGGCTGAAATATGCCACCGTACATTCTAATGGTATTGTAAAGGTACAAAAAAAACAGATGGCACAGAAGATGGTATGTGAGACTTTTAAAATGTATTGTGTCATTACTTTGGGGAATATGCGACGCTTGAATATAAAAGCACCACGAATGCATGTGTATGTCGGCATTTTGCATCACCACATCAAACCATTCATCAAACATCGAAGCACACACATCGATTCTATAGGATCCTAAAAGCGCCTGATGTAGCAAAAAATTCAGGCTGGAATTCAGGGTTTGAACGTGGAGAGTTATGACGATATTCCAGAAGATGACATGCCTGTATTTGGATAAATGTATACTGTTGTACATTAATAAATATAAGACATCCCCTGAAAATAAGCCCTTGTGCATCTTTTGGAGCAAAAATTAATATAAGACCCTGTCTTATTATTGGGGAAACACGGTATTATCCTTAGTAAAATGTAAAATAGCCACCACATTTATAGATATTGCAGGTGCAGGTGAAGACATATCTTCATTGTACAACTGAATTCCTTACATTCATGCTGATTTTCCACCACCATAATATACCACGGCGGCACGGTGGCGCAGTGGCAGCGCTGCTGCCTTGCAGTTAGGAGACCCGGGTTTGCTTCCCGGGTCCTCCCTGCGTGAAGTCTGCATGTTCTCCCTGTGTCTGCGTGGGTTTCCTCCGGGTGCTCCGGTTTCCTCCCACAGTCCAAAGACATGCAGGTCAGGTGGATTGGCGATTCTAAAATTGGCCCTGGTGTGTGCTTGGTGTGTTTGTGTGTGTCTTGCGGTGGGTTGGCACCCTGCCCGGGATTGGTTCCTGCCCTGTGTTGGCTGGGATTGGCTCCAGCAGACCCCCATGACCCTGTGTTCGGATTCAGCGGGTTGGAAAATGGATGGATGGATAATATACCACCCGTTAGGGTCTAATACTGTATTAGTGGATATGAATAGAAATGTTTTATGAATTAAGGTTACCTTCTTATGGTAGTTGGAGTGAAAAATCAAACCAATCCAATGAATTAATCAGGGTCTAGACACATCAACTGCTCATAGTTGATATGTTGCATAGAACATTGCTCCCCAACCTGCACATTAAATTCACAGACACCACAGAGTCAGTCCTTCTGGCACTAACAACCCCTGGATAACTTGTGATGAATCAGAGAATTAGAACCGAGACACCTGCATTTGAGTCTGCTATTAAAAGTGGAATGTTCCAAATGTCTATAAAAAATCCTTTGGAGAAGAATCTTGGATCACACCAGAGAGTTCAGATGCTTAATGCACTGCAAGATACGGTGCCAATGACTACTAGCTGAAACTTTCTGAAAGCATCTAGTTGTCTATAGAATATAACAATTGCCATATAAACTATTATGGAATCAACAAGGCATGAGAAGTTACATCAGGACTAGCTATGGAGGCTTTTTACAATTGATGATTGGTTCCTGCCTTGTGCCCTGTGTTGGCTGGGATTGGCTCCAGCAGACCCTCGTGACCCTGTGTTCGGATTCAGCGGGTTGGAAAATGGATGGATGGATGGATGGATGTTATCATAGTCAAGAGTAAATAAGTGGCTCATTCTAAGAAGGCTCTCTAGAGACTCCATCAAATGCTTTGCGTGTACATGCATTAAGTTTGGACTCAACCATCTATCAGAAGAAGACAATGTGTGCCATGCATGCTCTACATGTTCCAATTGAAACAAATTACAAGCACTTTATACCCAAAAGGGTCATTGTCTTAACTCTTTACATCTATGTTGCATTGTGATTACATACCAGGGCAGTGTAGCAGACAAAGATGTTCTCACAAGGCAAGCAATACAAACATGTTTGCATTATTATCATAATGATGTCTGCGTTGATATGGTCATGACAACAGAACTAAGAAGATGAACAAATTCCAATTCATATTTACTGCATGAAGAGCTTGCAGCTAGGATGAGAACTGCTAAAAAACCTACATATGTCACAAAGATGTCTGCAAATATGAAATGAAGGCATATCACATTAATCTAGAAATCTGAAGATGAAGTGCTTGATCAACCTCAAGACAGTCATCAAAAGTAGCATGCAAAGCAGAAACAGGACATGGGAGTAAAAAAGAGAGCAAAGAAAGAAACATCAATACATAACTACAACTCCTTTGCTTACAGCTATGTTGCTCCAGAATCCAACTGCACAATCACCACAATTGAAGAAAGTGCTGCTAAACCACAATTCAGGTACAGAACTTCGGTGTATCTTGAGACAGGTAAGTGTCAGTGATGATAAAGGTTCTACTGCAGCATTGTGCCAAGTAATGAGCCCTTTTTTTATTTTATCTGACATGGGTATCATGAGTGGTGGGTTTTTGTTTGACAGACAAATAGTAATTCAACATGGTTCATGTCATTTAAACTAAAGAATTTATGGACTTGCTTGAACTACTTTTTATATTAAAGAATGCTTAGTAGTTGAAATAAACATCTAAAAGATACAAGTACTTTAATAATAACAGCTTTGCTTATATAAATATTAGCTTACTGACTAAAAATAAGTTTAGACAACATTGATCTTATACTACTGTGACATAGTATATAAGCAAACTGTTGTGGGTTTTGGATTTCAAATTATTATCTTAGTAGTTTCAAATACACCCCCAATCCCCTCTGGGTAGAAAGCTTCAAGGAACTGTAGAAACATGTGAAGGGGTTACAAAAAAAAATCTTATTGAGATGAATGACCTGCAGGCATCTGATCAAAATAAAACATTGCTTATTTATGAGCAACACTGGATGTGGATTTTAATCTAATCTAACTTTCTCCCCCTGCATTTTTCATTTTCATCTATCATCTATTTGGAAATCTTGCTGCTTCTCTGTCATATGTGTGTGTGTTTAGATTAAACTGACTTATTGTTAATGTGCAAAGCAAAACTTTAGACACTTAAGTTCTTATTAACAATAAAAGTAGGATAACATTAATAATAAATTAATGTTAGAATTTTATAGAAAAAATAACATACTATAACAATACATTTTGTAATATTTTTTAAGGTATAAACAACCTTAGGGTCAAAAACCAGGAACAAACTCAACTATTGTAGAAGTGATGATATGAAAGGGAGAAAGGACATTGGAGCTTGTGCCAGTGCAACTGTTTCTATGTGTTCCAAAAAGGATCATGTAGGCGATAACTGCCTTCTTAAACATATGAACTATAAGGAATATAACATTGATAATCATTAATATTGAAGCTAACCAATTGTGCTAAGTAGATTAGGTGCAAAACTATTTATCTTCATTAGAGCTTATCAGCGACCTTAATCAAACTTTTTTCTGAGTGTCCCAGGAGCTTTGCGAGGCCAGTGTGACAATACAGAGCTGTGGCAGCCAATGATGCATTGGACAGTTCCCTCCGCATATGTAACATTGAACCTAGTAGTGGGGTAAAAGTTAGAGGAAAACTTGTGAATATGTTTAAACACAAAACGCATACAGGAGGAAACGGGAAATGTTTTGGCGTATTTGTGTCTTAAAGGTAATGTCTTTTTATATGGACTTGTACGTGACCTATGTGTAAAATGTAAGCCTAACCCTTTAATAGTATTACCCAAAGTGATATACAGGAAGAACTGAAGAATTCACACGCTTTAGTATTGTGCATATTTGGCAGTAGTGGCAGTGAACAAACAAAATTGTCTGGGGAAAAAATAAAAAACTGTGCTTTTCTGTCCAATAAAGGTGAGTACTTCCTATTAAATCCGTGGGGGCAATCTTTTATGAGTTCCTGCTTCCTGTCTGCAAGAAATTTTACTGTTTTTTATATTTAATTCTACAAATTTTTATCTCAGGGAGGCACAGTGGCACATTGGTTAGTACTGCTGCCTCACAGCTCAGGGTTCTCATGTATAAATGGTGCGTATGCCAATTTTCACGCACACTTTGAAATGTATAAAAACTAAACTAGGCATAAAGCCACGTACATTTTCACGGCAGCCTCATCCCGTGTGTACGCAACTTTTTGCTTGGTTTTGTAAACTGGCAGCACTCCGCATCAAAGCAGTGCTACTGTTTCTGTCTGGTCTTCCTTTTTTCAGATTCAATGATGCTAATTTATCAAATACACCAAAATTAATTGCATATTGTTTACAAATTTAATTCACTTGATTGTTGTCATTCTGTAACAATAGAATAGTGCACGGAATGGCCAAACTATTTCAACTATCATAGCTGTTTTAACATTGTTAGAAGACATCGCAAATGGAAGAATTAGAAGAGAGCATGTATTTATAGATGATGATGACTGGCTTTTTTTTAAGTCGATTTCGATTTCCAAGAGCTATCCTTTTGGAGTTGTGTGATGAACTGGTGCCAGATGTACAAAGGCAGACTTTGAGGAATTGTGCTCTACCTATTCCTTTGCAAGGTCTGGCCACTCTTGGGTTTATAGCCACAGAAGCTTTTCAATGTGAACTTGCTGACTGATAGATAGATAGATAGATAGATAGATAGATAGATAGATAGATAGATAGATAGATAGATAGATAGATAGATAGATAGATAGATAGATAGATAGATAGATAGATAGATACTTTATTAATCCCAATGGGAAATTGGGATTGGGTATTTCACAAACATCAATGAGTCGCCGCATGCCATCTGTATAGGATTCAGATATATAAGATTTCCTTACACTATGGTTGAACTGGCAAACACAAAAGTGTAATTCTCAGCAACATCCGGTTTTCCAAATGTAATCGGAGTAACTGGAGTGCTCAACTGCATGCACATTGCTATTGCAACAACACTGGACAAGTTACATCAGCCGGAGATGAATCACCAAAAGAATGAGCTGGCATTACATCATCTTTAGCAGGAGAGCTTATAAAATGGCAATTCTGCACAGTCTCAGGTGCTTTTTCCTACTAGTGGGGCAAAAAGCAAGCAGTCCTTTTAAGAGTCACCTCAAAAAGCCATGTATTGAGCAAAGGATCTATCCTTTGTGCTGCTTGGTGCTGACACTACATTATAAAGGCAACTTCAGAGAATGAATTTGCTTATGTAAACAGAAAATATTTCCACTCTATTAATATGCTGCTGTATAGTCCAAAGAAAGTGTGTCACATTGTCTAAGCATGTAGCATACTGCATAATGTAGCACATAATTGTGGCTTGCCTGTACCTGAGGAGATTCGATATGATGAACCTGACTCACCAAATGATCAGTCAAATCAGACAGCGTTACAACTTTGCTTGAATGCAGTTAACAGAAAGTGAAAACGAAAACAGGTAATCAGATGCAGCATTTATTTTTTAACCTATTCATTTAATTTGTGGTCAATATCACATAGTACCGTCCTTATATTCCTTAGTTCTTTGGCCACATCCACTATTGCATTTTGTGACTCCAGAACAGTCTGTCAGCTCACAGCCAGATGGTTGGCCAGTGGTTTCTGAGGCAGAGGTGTGTAAGCAACCAGTGCCTGAAGATGTGCTGGGCACAGTAGCACCATCACCGCATGCATTCGCGTCCTCAGCATGGGAGTCAGCTTTGGTAATATTGTCTGAAACAGAATAAACTGATGGTGGGCTGTGACTCACAATTTCACGTCGACTTTGAAATCTGACCATTTCTTTTTATTTCAGGCACTATGCCTATAATTTTTAAGTGTCTTCGCCATACTGTATCACTCCATAACTTCCTTTATTGCTTATACCGCTGCTTACACCAACAAATAGTACGTTTTTCCTTGCCTCCACTTCTCATTTGCTAAAATTCTTCTTTTTATCATGTACTTTTCTCATTGTCTTTTGCACAAACACTGAACAGAAGGGGCTATGTATATTGATTTGCAAAATCAAATACAGTATGTGAAATTCTGGAAGGAGTTGTGGTAGGGCTATAGGTGCGTGCACATGCATTGAATTTCACATTTATTGGGATTTGTAAAAGAGAAGGGAAGTGGAAATTGGCGTATACAGTTTTATACATCTGGATTTTTTTGTGTGTATGCATATTTCCAGTTTTGTCCATACACAATGTTTTAGTGTGAATTCTATGCACGGAGTTATACATGAGGCCCCGGGTCATAATTCTGGCAACAATAATCAGTCCAGGATAATTGGCCATCAGGGACACTGAAAAGACCACTGCACCATTATATTCCACTAGAAAACTAGTTCAGTTTCTCTTTCCTCTTTGATTTCATGTATATCGCTGAGCTTGGCAAAGTTCCCACACATTTCCGTGACTTGGCTAAACTCAAGACAAATTTAGTAATCACTGATCTTCATTAAACTTTTATATTTTATGTAGTTGATGTATTTCCTTTAAAAATCAAAATAAGCATAAAAAATGAATGGTATCAATATACCCTTACTGAGGAAATTCTGAAGAACATATTATAATACTGGGTAGGGTCTCCTTTTGCTCTCAAAGCAAACTCAGTTCTTTGTGGCAAGCAGTCCACAAGATGTTGAAAACATTCCTTTGCAATTCTGGACCATGCTGACACAATTGCATCATGCAATTTCTGCATATTTGTCAGCTGCACATTTATGTTGTGAATCTCCTGTTTTACCACATCCCATAGATGTTCTACTGCATTTAGATCTGGTGACTGGTGCCTCAGAAAAATTGAGATTCATCAGACTAGGCTAGGTTTTTCCACTCTTCATCCATCCAATTTAGGTGGGCCCGTGTCCATTACAGCCTCAGATTTCTGTTCTTGGTTGACAGGAATGGAACTCAACATGGTCTTCTGCTTTTGTAGCTCATCTTCCAAATTTTCTTAACATATACACTACAAGGTACTCAAGGAAGGATTTATGCTATCTATTTGTATAATTGTATATAGTACGTATATATTTATTGGTCTGTCTCACTACTAGTGGCAGTGAAATTAGTGTGGAAAAATATAATATTTGGGAGCAAAATTCTTGGTATAAATGAAAAAGAGAATGTAGCAGATATACCTGGAAAAATAGGCCAGGATGTTATAACAAAATATTTATTTTGCAACTATCTCTCTACAAAAAGTATATTTTTGCATTATCCTTTTGAGTATTGTGTAACTATTCTATTAAAAATATGGTTATTGCAAAATGTATAGATACGTTTGTATATGGTGTGCAATAATATCAGGGATTTTGATGATATCAAATTAATTAAATTTGATATAATTAATTTTCTATTATTTACAATTTTAATTATTACTACTGTTAGGTAAAGAGGAAGCCAAGCTTTAAGAGCATATTAACTTCATTGAAAATGTACAGTATACTGCAATTTGTGTTCAACATTAGAACATTAGAACAATCTAGACAGGAAGAGGCCATTCAGCCCAACAAAGCTCATCAGTCCTATTCACTTATTCCTTCCAAAAAAATCAAGTCGAGTTTTGAAAGTCCCTAACGTCTTACTGTCTACCACACTACTTGGTAGCTTATTCCAAGTGTCTGTCGTTCATTGTGTAAAGGAAAACTTCCTAATGTTTGTGCAAAATTAACCGTTAAAAAGTTACCAACTATGTCCCTGTGTTTTTGATGAACTCATTTTAAAATAACAGTCTCGATCCGCTGCACTAATTCCCTTCATAATTTTAAACACTTCAATCATGTCACTTCTTAATCTTCTTTTAATCAATCCCCATAATACATCCCCTGTAGCCCTGGAATTGGCCTTGTTGCTCTTCTCTGGACATTTTCTTGCACTGCTATGTCCTTTTTGTAGCCTGGAGACCAAAACTGCACACAGTAATCCAGATGAGGCCTCACCAGTGCATCATAAAGCTTGAGCATAACCTCCTTGGACTTGTACTCCACACATCATGCTATATAATGCACACAAGACACAGCCACACCCACCAACTCACAGAGCCCCACCCACCAACAATTCGAGTGAGAGCGAAAGCATTTGCCAAGAATGTTTTCATTAATCAAGGACGAAAGTCGGAGGTTCGAAGATGATCACATACCGTCATAGTACCAACCATAAACGGTGACGACTGGCGATCCGGCAGGGTTATTCCCATGACCCGCCAGGCAGCCGACCAGGTAACCAAAGTCTTTGGGTTCCGGAGGGAGTATGGTTGCAAAGCTGAAACTTAAAGGAATTGACAGAAGGGCACCACCAGGTGTGGAGCCTTTCGCTTCATTTGACTCAACACAGGAAACCTCACCTGGCCCGGACATGGAGAGGATTGACAGATTGATAGCTCTTTCTACATTCTTTGGGTGGTGGTGCATGGCCATTCTTAGTTGGTGGAGCGATTTGTCTGGTTAATTCTGATAACGAACGAAACTCCCTCCTGCTAAATAGTTATGTGACCCCCAAGCGGTCGGCGTCCGAATTTTTAAAGGGACAAGTGGCGAGGAATTCCCAGGAAGTGCGGGTCATACGCTCGCACTGATTAAGTCCCTGCCCTTTGTACACACCCCCCATCGCTACTACCATGGTTGGGTGACTTGGTGGATTATATATAGAAAAGCAGCCGGAACCGCAAAGAACACTGAAATGTCAACGTGGCTCAGAGGTGCATGTGGACTGTACACAGATGAAAGCGACTCAGGTGAGGAGTTGGGGGCAGGCACATGAGCAGGCAGTGCGTACTGAACGATGACTAAGAGATGACTAAGAAATCAGCAGACTAGAATGGCGGGGGTGCCGGGGCGGAGGGGGGTGGAATGGGCGTCCTTACCCTCTCCCCCCGTTCCGCCCTCCGCGCCTGAGCGCCGTCCAGCCCCGTCCCTCGCTCTGGGAGGTGGAGGCGCAACAGCGGTCCTACAGTTTTCAGTCACGGACAATTGTATGTTGCCCTCTCCAGAATTCCATCTTTTCATTCATCTACAGTCGTATCCTCAGACCCACCCCATTTGGACAACTGTGTCTTTCAGGAAGTGTTCACCCATCAATACATAATTATGCGTTGAATTCTCCTTTTTGTATTAAATGAAGCTAGTTTGATGATTGTTTCATTTGTCTCTAATTCAGTGAAGAAAGTTGACCAACAGAAAATATTAAGGTGGATAAAAGTTGCCCTTTAACAGCAGAACAAACATTGTCTGAATAAATTTAGTTTTAATTTAACTTTTAATAAAGTCCAATAATCGTAATAGTAATGTTTGGTTGTTTCTAAACATTAATTTCCCTTCTTTATCATTTTTCTTGACTCCCTTTCCATTTTGCAGAATCTCACGATTTATGCCTACAAGGTAAGTTTTCTTTGTACCACATATTTCTCTATCTCTCTGTCTATTTTTTTATTCTACATCATAAGGAAAACATTGTGCCCTTTTCAAACGCCTAACCTATCCCTAACTGTCTAGATCATTCCCGTCACCTTTTATGATAGTTGACAGATTGCTGGGCACCATTTTTGTGACATACCTTTTTGTTACTTTGTTTTAGTTATTACTGACTTCTTTTTTCTGTTTTGCACATGAACTTCTGAGCATACACTTTTTGGGCTTATTTTGTTCTTTTACAACCTGGATATCAGCGTGGTTGTGTGCATGTCTGTACTAAGAAGAAAGGTGAATAGAGAGACACCCTGTTCTTACCACATACTTTAAGTTAATGAACAGGCTTTCATTTCTAGCTCTTCTTTTCGTGCTTGTGAGAGCCTGTTAGAGACTCTAATGCAGTGATTCTCAAACACTGGTTAAAATGGAAAGAAAAGAAAAACAGGAACTGAGGCAAGTGGTCACAAAGTGGCCCAGGACGTACTGAGCAGATGCTGCTCATGGGGCAGGATTGTTCCTGCTGAGTGCCCAAGAAGCAGGAGCAACCATTTGCTCTGGCTGTGGCAAGAGAAGGGGAGCAGGGCTTGCAGGGTTTCCTGTGAATGCCAGGGATGGTGGTGGTGGGACACAAGACAGTTTTTGAAAGAGGACTGTGCTTGTCGGAGAACGTTTCCCCATGTTCAAGGGAGTTAAATAAGATGAGCAGGGAGATGTTGATTTTAAAAGGAGGCACCAAAGCTCATGATTTTTTTTTAAAGAGACAGATCTTTTAATTTTTAAACTGTAGATTTTAACAGTCAGTCAGTCATTGTCCAATCCGCTATATCCTAACGCAGGGTCACGGGGGTCTGCTGGAGCCAATCCCAGCCAGCACAGGGCACAAGGCAGGAACAAATCCCCTGGCAGGGTGCCAGCCGACCGCAGGGCACACACACATACACCCACACACCAAGCACACACTAGGGACAATTTAGGATTGCCAATGCACCTAACCTGCATGTCTATGGACTGTGGGAGGAAACCGGAACACCTGGAGGAAACCCATGGAGACACGGGGAGAACAAGCAAACTCCATGCAGGGAGGACCCGGGAAGCAAACCCAGATCTCCTTACTGCGAGGCAGCAGTGCTACCACTGTGCCACCATGCCGCCATAGATTGCAACAATTTATGGATAATTTACTACTGGATTTTTATCCTCCTTTTGAACACTGTTTTAATGGATTATTTATTGGCTTGTTTATTATGAAGATACTTCAGTGCTGTTTGTTTTTGAACATTATTGTAAGCACAGAGCACTTGGTATACCTGCCTTTGCCTGTTAGTTGTCCTGATTGCCTGGCTCATCTTCAGATATCACTATTAAGGGAGTACGTGAGCTGCAGCCAACCCGGACATCAAACATATATTTTTTGCTTGTAAGTACTGAAATCAGATGACAAAACATTTCTGAGTCAAACAACAACTAAGCTTTTATGTCTATAGTGATTAGAGAAATATGGAAAATGGAAACACTATTTCTTTTATATTCTCAAACCTGTAAAATTCAATTCAGAGTCATTTGGGTCTGAACCTATCCCACAAGTACTTGGTGCAAGGCATAAAATAGTCCTGGACAAGGCACCAGCGCATTACAGGCTCACTTATGCACATGCTAACATTGGGGCTAATTTGAGTTGCCGATTAATCTAACATGCATATTCTTCAGGGATGTGAGATGAATCTCAGGTAAAACCCTTATAAACATGCAAAGACACTGCAGACTAAATCTGAAAAATGACTGAGTGCAGGATACAAATCCAGGATGCTGGAGCTATAGGGTATCAGTGATAACCATTGGGTTTCTGTGTTTTACTGTGAAAATATTAATATCCTAAATTGCCTTAATCATGATACATTCCATACATTCAATACTAAGGACAGTTTAGGGTGGAAGGGGCTCGAATCTATCATGGCAGCACCAAGTATAAGGCAGAATGCCACTCCATCACAAGGAACACTTGCACGCACATGCCAATAACAAGATATCCTACTACTTTATAATTTCCAATTAACATAAAACTAATGACTATGGGATATAGGAGGTAAACCATTTTCTCTGCAACTTGAACATAATAGCACTAACCACTGTGCTGTAAACAGAAAGCCCAGTAAGTAACTAGAAGATGAATTAAAGCTTGTATCTAGGCAACTAAAAATCCTAACCATCACAGGAAGGCAGATACTTTAAAATTAGTTCCAGAGAATTTTTTTTTCCAAAGTATGATTTGGCTAAGAGACTGCTTTTTCAGTTGGCTACTATGGGTTTGGACCTGAGTCAGAGAGTTGGTGTGAAACATACTAAAAAAATAAATAAGGAGAAGATGCAGTCACCAGAGAAATAAAAGTAATTAATCCAAGTACACTCTAATATTGCAATTTCATGAGTACATCAAAGTCTGCATTGAATATAGTCACTCTCACAAACATTATTTATGAATACTATCACAATTCACAAATGACTCTGGAAATGTTGCAGCTACCAGCTTTTTTGAGTGTATGTGAAATCCAAGCTGTAGCTTCAAGCAGTGTGCTTCACACAATGATCAAAAGAAAGGGCACAAAATGTGCTTATGAAATTTTTACATGCCTTTCATAAAGGCAACAGCCATAAAACAAGCTATTAAACTGCATGTGGTTCTGCTTTATTGATTTAATTTAGCTCCAAATACCATAATAGTATACAATATTTGAATTAACCATATTTATATATAATTTTTGGTTGTTTCTTTGAAAAATGCATTCCAATATCTTACATTGTAAAATAAATGAGAAAATACTGGGAAATGTCCCTCGGTGCTGCAGTTTGTGCACATTGCTTCTTAACTGCGGTCATCATGGTCAGACAGTTCATATACACCACAGCTGTTGCCCACGTCTTCAGATTTGACAAAGACCACATAACAAGCCTCCTGAGATACTTAAAATAAAAAAAAATGAGTGCACTATACAAACTGTTCAATACAAAATGTCATGTAATATACAGGTAACCCAAAGCTTGTTAAACACATATAAAGTTCATATTGGCAAATCCTGCAAAAGGCAGCTAAAAGACGTTATGCATTTTATAAATGAATGTAACCTGAGTTACTTCCACAAAAT
The DNA here is from genome assembly GCF_900747795.2 of Erpetoichthys calabaricus. NCBI lineage: Eukaryota > Metazoa > Chordata > Cladistia > Polypteriformes > Polypteridae > Erpetoichthys > Erpetoichthys calabaricus. Next base: position 41,735,316 of record NC_041400.2, on the reverse strand, counting down.
AATATGAAAAATGATTGTGGACGCAAGCAACTTTTCAGGATCCAGCTCATCCTAAAACATTAAACTTAACTTGGCTAAATTCAATTTTTAAGCAGCACTGTGGTCATTTTCATGAAGGTGTAAAGTTTTTTAGAAAATTATTGATGAACAGGCAATAATTCTAAAATGAAATAAGTTAATCATTTATCAACATTATTAGTGATGGGTGTATTAGTCACACTCGTTACTATTTCTTTTCTTTTCTTTGCTTTTGTCCAATTAGACATAGACCAAAACAAGGGAAATAATAAAGCAAAACCTTAGATAACTGCAGAGAAAAAAACATCAAAAGCATCACATAAAAGGTATCTAGCCATCCAATTTAGATAAGAAAAGTTGACAGCTTCTGCCTGAAGCACCTCAGCACCTTTTCTGTGAAAGATGGCTACAACAGTGTCATATACCAGAACATAAGTGCATACAGGCTCATGCTGTACAGTGTGCATGAAACTGGACATGAGCAACTGAGCCTGGTGGTATAACTCTCAAGAGAATACAGGAAACAGCCGGAAAACACCAGCAACAAAAAGTGAGCAATTAAAACAAAGAAAAAATAATATGACTGCCACATTTAGCCACACATTGTATGAAACCTCACAACTACATCATATTATAAACTTGCCATAAATACATCTTGTTTTAACTTTAGAACATTAAAACAAGTGTGGTGAGAACAGGCCATTCAGCCCAACAAGTCGAGATCTAATAGTCCCTGAAGTTGTACTCTCTGAACAGAATGTGGTTGCTCATTTCATGTGTCTATGATTCTCTGCGCAAAGAAAAACTTTCTACCAAATGTGTGAAGTTTGCCGTTATTAACTGTCATTGTTGTCTTGTTGCAAAATTTATTTTACATCTGGGATTCACTGTACTAATTTCTTTCATAGTTCTTAACACTTTGATCATGTCACCTCTTAATCTCTAATTGTTTAAACTGAAAAGGTTCAACTTCTTCAATTTATTATCATTACTCATACCTCTTAGTCCCAGAATCAGTGTATAATCATCCTCCACTGGACTTTTTGTAGTGCTGGGAAGTCTTTAATGTAATGGGCACCAAAACTGTACGCAATACTCAAGATGAAGCCTCAGAATATTGTTATATAACTTAAGCATAACCTACCTAGACTTGTATTCCCCACACTGTGAGATATAACCTGACATCCTGTTAGCCGTTTTGATCACTTCAGTACACTGTCTTGATGTAGATAGTGATTAATACACTATGACTCCTAGGCTCTTTTCATAAAGGGTACTTTCAAGTTTTAGATTTCCCACTGTATATCCAAAACTAATATTTACACTTCCCACGTGTAATACACATTTACTTACTTTAATTTTCTTCTGCCACAAATCAACACAAGCCTGTATGCTATAACAATTTAGCTGATTCTGTATTATCTACCCATATGCTTTGGTATCATCGGCAAACTTATTGATTATATTCTTGTCCAGATCATTCATATATAATACTGATCAAAATCTTTAGAACACCACCATTTTTCTTCCAACCCGCATTGAAATTTAAGAATTTCAAGTCAATTGCATTATCTGAAATGGTACAAAGGTAAGCAATAAACTGTGAGTGGTTTAAAAAAAAACATGTTTAAGTTACCAAAAACTAAAAAGTTATGCAAAATGGCCCTTTTCAGGGAACAGGTAATGGGTAACAATTTACAGCCTTTCTGAAGCAATGGGATTTAATTATGCCTTGAAAGCCAGTCAGTCAGTCATTGTCCAACCCGCTATATCCTAACACAGGGTTCTCGGGGGTCTGCTGGAGCCAATCCCAGCCAACACAGGGCGCAAGGCTGGAAGAAACCCCGGGCAGGGCGCCAGCCCACCACAGGGCACACACACACACACACACCAAGCACACACTAGGGACAATTTAGGATTGCCAGTGCACCTAACCTGCATGTCTTTGGACTGTGAGAGGAAACCGGAGCACCTGGAGAAAACCCACGCAGACACAGGGAGAACATGCAAACTCCATGCACGGAGGACCCGGGAAGCAAACCCAGATCTTGAGGCAGCAGCGCTACTGCTGCGCCACTGTGCTGCCCGCCTTAAAAGTTGTTACAAAAAATTGCTACACGTGTCCTGGCTTTTACTGATTACTTTCAAATCCACTGTTGGAACAAACTGTTGCTACACATTATAGCATTGCAGGATATAGTATATTTCTATCATAATGGTGAAAGAAGACAACTGACAAACAAAGACAGGTAGACTGTTGTACCCCTCAAAAGTGTATGTCTTTCCTTTAGAGAAATTGCAAAGAAAGTCAAGGTGTCAGTGAGTCCAGTTTCCTGCACCATCAAAAAGATTTTGGAAGTTGGAGGAAAATCTTGCAGACCCAAAGTCATAATAGAATCAGAAGAAAAGTTTCAGAGTCAATGGTTTGTGTTTTAGGTGACTCAACACAGTTTGGTTTAGAGTTATAATGAGGAGGGCTTTTTTAAGAGATATTAAAAGTGGTGTCATTTAGGGATCAGTGTTAGGTTGCTGCTGTTTTTAATATACAGGACAGGTCAAAGGTTTTAGAGCAGCTCTATTTTTACCCAATTTTGAACCTTGAATTACCACTTCTTTTACTCTGATCACTAGCCTTTTATGTGGTACCTTATCATAAGCCTTCTGGAAATCATGTAGTAAAGGTCTATCAAAATGTCCCAGAATAAGATAATCATCATGTACTGCAAAAATTAGGATATTTGTTTCATGAAGTTTCACTTTGCTACATGATGTCAGACATCACATTACTGACAAAGCCATCCAGCAGAAAGAAGGAGCTAAACCCAGCTGAGAATCAAACTGAGTTGCTCCAAGTGTTAGGCCAACAGTAAACTGAGCAAATGATTAAGCAAGGAAGAAGAAAAGAGTCAGTTAACTGCTGTTTCATTTGCAAGCACGCTACACTGAATTAAACCATTGCTTGACATTTTTCTTCTAAAGCCAATAGCTTCCCTTCCTTGCAAGCAGCATCCTTGTAGTACTGCAGAACTTCAGGTTGTGGCATTGTGGGCTTCTTTCTTTCCTGTGACTGGGATCTCACAGGTCTAGCTTTCAACCAGCAGTCTCCTTTAATTCATTGATAATGTTACAGACCCTGTGACCTGAACTATAAAGACATCTGCAATTTGGATAGTCTCTACAAGAGTAATGCTGCAAAGAATGTAACCTCCATTATATTTTTTGCTTTGGTTTCTGCATTTTCATGTTGTCTGTTCAGTAATGTGTACAGCATGAGAAATCACACAGATTTGACCTGGGGCTGAATTTTCACAGAGCAAATACTCTGAGGGTAGAGCACCATACAAATCTCTTGACATAATGTAATACTCTCATCCGATCAGCCACCTATCTATACAAGATAAGGAATCATCAAGCCTAAATTGCACTGAATTCATTCTGGTGTTGTTGTCATTCAAATGAACAAGCTCAATTACTTACATTCTTTTTTCTCGTGAAAATCTATAGTGGTTACAGCTAATTGTGTAACTTTTACTGATTGGCCAGGAAGTACCATTCAAAATTCATATTGCAAGTTAGCTATCAAAACACTCATCGATAGCAAACATGTCTTAAGAGGAAAATTGATACCAAGAATGGTCATTCCAAAGATGAATGGACAGAACTGCCATCATTTCAAAATACTCAGCTGGCATGTCTGATCTGACATGAAATATAAATAAAGTGTCCAATGTGAGATGCTATTACATTCCAAAACATGACACTTTAATTAAACCTTATCCACCACATACTGGGGGATAGCACAGGAAAATGAATGCTTTGAATGTGAGCAATAATCACAGCAAGACAATACTTGTATATTTACTAATAAGTGTTGTCCCTCCAGGTTATTTGGATACTTGCTAAGTACACTAAAGACTTCACTGATGCAGCAGTATTAAAAGAGAGGTCTGTTAACTGATGGTCCTGGGTGTACAGCTTATTCTTACTTGGCAATAAAAATGGTTACACTACTTGTCAAAAATGTTTTGTTAACCATAGAGTTGTTTCTAAATTTATGGTATTTGGAGTCCTGTCGGTACAACATTGACAGGTATTAGGCAAACTGAAAATTTGATAAACTCAATTGTGTGTGTTTTTTTTTTTTACATAATTCATTCATTTTAATTCAGCATAAATCTACCCACACTGTAATTAGTTCATAGTCAGAAAAAGCATCACAACATTGTCTCACAACTGGTACTCAGTACTATACTAATCAGCCGGACTATTGATGTCGATAATAAAGTTCCCATCATCATACATTTCCTAACTATGCAAACCCAGTCTTTCAAATTTGATGCCTACCCGAAGCCAGTAAATTCATTACTGAGGATGAATTGGATTCACTTGAGAAAAGAGCATCCACCTTTTTTCGGTAATCTAAGGTACAGAATACAGTAACTTCATTATCAATGATCAGTATGCACCTAAGCAAAAAAGAAAAGTAAAACCCATGCCAGGTACTTGTGAAGATTATTAAAATTAAACTGCAGTCTGTAATGGACTTCATTATGTAAAATAATGGTTAGTGACATGTTGTAAACTACTGTGATGACTTACAACAATGATTAGGATTTTTCTAGAAAGTTGATCTTCACTCTAACTGAAGCAGATTTAATATTTCATAATTATATATAGCAGTAAAAGTAGTTGATTTACTGACTACAGTGCCATGTAGTCCACAGCCTTGTGATTTTAAATTGCAGGCTATATTTTATTCCACTCATTCTTATTTGGATGTTATCCAAGATTATATTAATTTATCTATTTTTTTATTTGCAAGAGTTTCCCATAAAACTTTCTAACACATTTCATAGTTCATTCAATACTGAAAACATCTGCAATGTATTCTGTGGGTAATTTTGAAAATATCTGTTTGTTAATGTGGTGTCACAGAACATCCGTGTCCTAGCATATGACCACACACTATTTTGAAAGTGCAAGTAGCAATCACTAAATTTAGGACAACTGTTCTTCCTCATAATAATTAGGTTATTAAAGAAGAAAAGAACTCAAGACTGGTCCAACCAGGAGATATACAGTATGTTCTTATTTTTCACTGGTGCAAGACAGTTGAATTTGACAATAAAGAATGTAGAAAAATTAGGAGTTTAGCAAATACGTTTAGTTAGCCAATAAATATGTTCAAACAATTTTAAAATATGTTACTTGCAATAAAAATATACATTAGCAAACTTTCTGGGAAACATATAAATAATTCAAATCAATGCATTGCTCAACAGAGATCTGAATCAGACATACAATTTAAGCAAATCCTTTACAAGCGATGCAAATATTAGAACTTTGCTTTATATTATAACAAAAAATAACCAAACAAACCAAACAAGCATAAATGCAATTTAAAATCTTATGTTAGTAAACATGGGCTTACATGCAAAATAATGCTGTTTTAATTATTTTGAAAGTATTTTGTGCAAAGTAAATCTCTTTTAACATGAAGTCAGTAACAATGACTGGATTTATTTAAATGCTATAGAACTTGATTCATATATAAATAAAGTTATTTGAGAAGACTATTTTGAAATGGTTTTATTAATAAACTGCATATTAATTCCAAAACTGTTGGTAATTCTTGTTATCTATTGTGGTACTCACGTTAGAAACAGAATTGAGCCCAATTGTAATGCTATTTTACAGACACTCTGGACTATACTCCTCATTTATGTCTTCACTTGGCACAATTTTGTGTGATCCAGATTTTGTCTGATATGTTCAAGTTTAATATCATGCAGTTTTGAAAAACGATTTTGATATTCATACAAGCATGGAAAAAAAAGACTCTTAGCAAAAGTTTTTGTACCTATTGAACTGGGTATTGTTTTGCCAGATTGTAAAATGTCTCACACTCAACAGTTTATATCCAATTATTACTTGTTGTTTTGATATGCAAAATGTAATTATCATCCCTCTAAATGAAACATCTAAGATCACCACCTAGGTCCATTTGATCTGAACACTGTAATATCTGGAGTATAATATTACATCAAAATTTATAGATTTGAATTGGACTGAAGCTGCCCTTGCTCCACCGTTAAACATACCTGTAAATAGTTATACACCTAAACATTAACCTAAGGTCATTAAGAAGTTAATGCTTCGGAGACTTTTTCTCTGTACTGCAGAAAAACCTATCAGAAGTGTTAAAATGTAGGATATTTCGAATAAATAAGGAATAAAGGAGCAAAAACACTGACATCAAGGAGAGGCTGTCTCAAGCATCCATGCCTGACAAACAAACAAGAAGAGTCCACATCTTTCTTTATTTTTCCTGTGCTCATAATGACATCGTCCAGTGTTAATGCGGTGCTGTTTTCTAAGGATTGTTATTCTTTGGTTGGACATGCGTCAATTGGTGCTGCAGCATAAGCCATCTTAATTTCAATATGAATGGTTATGAATTATTGTTCATTGAAATTTAAAAAAAAATGAAAGAAAGACTCACAGTTTCAAGAGTAAAGATAATCAAGATTTATAATTCTACACTCCTGTTTTTAATCCATATGGACACAATTCATGTTTTGTGTATGATCGATTAACCCTGTTTGCTACTCACTGTGATTTCTATTTAGCATATTTACCTCTGCCTCTTGAAAATCTACTCCAAATTTACATAATTTTATGGAAGGCCCTTCCACGAAAGTCCACTGGTTCAAAATTATTCTGGAATTTCATACCAGTGCAAGTATTATTTTACTTATTTTTCATTACTGTTAATAAACTTAACTGTAAGTGAATAAGGTGATATATATTTTTTTATGTTTCTTTTTTTCTGTTTAAAAAAGGTGACATTCAGGGGACTGTAGTGACTAAGACGCTTGAATTTAAACTATGAGACTTCCAGCTCACTTCCTACCTAGGATTCACCATGTGCCCCTTAGCCAGACATTTAAGCATAACTGTGCTCCAACTGTAGTAAATTAATGCTGACATGTTGACTTGGGGAGCCTGTCCATTCACATTTTTTGTAAGGAAAAAAAATATATGCATTCATTCAGGAAGCAGGCAAGACAATGCAAAATTTGGGCTATCACACCGGTAACGCTGTTTACTTGTTTAACTCAAAAAGAAGAAAATGTTCCCATAAAAATGAATACAGGCATTAAAGAAAAGAAACAATCACAAACTAAATGTTTTATATAGCAGGTAATTGCTCATCCACGCTCCTCCGTGGTCCTCTCAAGACGATGCCACCTTTCTGGGGTTCTGGTTTTTATGTCCCCATGACTGTAAAGCCTGAGACTTTCTTTAGATCCTACTGTCAAGCTTGGTTGTGTTTCCTAGGCTGTAAAAAAAGGAGAGGAGACTGTTAGTGACAGTGCTCCCTCTTACTCGAAAGTGGAACTGCTTACCTCGGCCGAGATGATCAGGAAGCCCTCCGGCGTACATGCGTGACAATATATACAGATAGACAGAAAGATACTTGAGATATTTTTTTAAAATTGAAAGGAGCCCTCCTAGCAATCACAATTATGTTTCTTGCCAAGATTTGGTGCTGATGATATCTCAATGTTATGTTAGGTGGGAGATTGTGTGTATGGGCTAAGTCGTTAATGTAGATTGATACTGTAATTACACAGCAAAGTATAATTTTTCAAAAATTACGGTATGGATATTAATAACTGCAAACAAATCACACCATCAGCTGTTACTACAGACAATACTACAAAGGAGTCTCTTCCTCCTATTCCATTATTACAACAGAAAAACCTTACATTGATGGTAATTTGCAATAGAATGCAGCTAACAAATAATATGAATGGGGGTTGTAATAATATTAGCTGTGAAGAACTAAATCACAAGTGCCAAGATTGATCACTATGAATGATGTGAACACAGACAAAAAGTTATACTGAATGGATAATAAGTGAGTTGCTAACACAGTGAGTTATTGTTGTCTGTTCTGCTGTATGTGTGTGTTTTACTCCTGCCATGGTGTTTGTAGTAAAGTACATGTTTTGTCTGCTTTGGTGATGCCTTTTTCTGGTGTTAAATGCATAAGTATTATAAATTATTTATATTATAGATGTTCTGCGGTGGGTTGGCACCCTGCCCAGGATTGGTTCCTGCCTTGTGCCCTGTGTTGGCTGGGATTGGCTCCAGCAGACCCCCGTGACCCTGTGTTTGGATTCAGCGGGTTGGAAAATGGATGGATATTATAGATGTTTCAATTAATGTAATATATCGGAAAAATGTAATTTTATATTATGCCTGCAATTTGCGCTGAGGTGTTCAAAATGTTTAATGTGTTTATCGTCTGGTTGTATTTTTGTGCTGTTCTTTGGTTTTCGTGTTCTGGTGTATCCTGTGGGAGCTAGAAGGAGCATAGGAGCATCTACCCACAGTAGCAGTTGAGAACTTTCTCTTCAATCTAGTGCTAAATTGATTTCAGTGTCATCATTGCTACAGATCTTTTAATTTAAATTCTTTTGACATCAATGCTTTATTAAAATAGTTCTTGTAACCAAGACTTAATTAAGAATTAATTTGATTTTATATTGGAAATTCACATTAACAAGTGCCCATGCATAGAAATGCAAAGATTTCCTTTGGGAAATGAGACTGAATTAATATAAATAAGTTGTAATGCATTTTGACATTTTAAGATGCCTGGATACAGTGTCAGCCAAACATCAAAAAAAAAAACCAAAAAAACCCCCCAAAAATCTAAACAAAAAACTTCAAGGAATGCAAACCAATTAACATGCTGATACTCATGCCACCAACTTAACCTGTGAGCATGTTCAGCTTCTAGCTTTTTAAAAGTCTACTTTGCACTTTCTAGTATAATTTAATTGTAATTTCAAAGGCATTGTTTCTTTAAGTTTAAACCAGTTGTGTTCTTTTCTATGTTCTTTCTGCTCCTTATTACTACAAAACTCAGATACAATTAAGGTGATAACAAAATGTAAGCTAAACTGTTCTTCTTAAAGCAGGTAAAATGTAATTTGTCAAGCAATAATGCTTCTACTTGTGTATATTTTTCAGTTTTTTTCATCCATCCATCCATTCCACAGTCTTTCTAGTACAGCTTATTTTTTCAACACTGAAGAAGTATTTATCTTTCACTATTTACTTTTGCTCCTTGCTTCCTAATATATTGTAATTACTAGCGAGCGAAGGACAGAATATATAGATAGACAAATAAATCTTTATTCATCACCTGTGGGATATTTGGCTTTTTAGAGAAGCTCTTTAAATAAATAAATGCATAGATAGATAAATGTGTACATATACACACACACACTATGGACTGAACAATCACCAGAATGGCTAAAAAGGAAGAAAATTTAAAAAGACTTGGGGGCTTTGCTCCCTGCTCGCTTCGCTCGCCAACCCCCGTGTTTGGTTTTCCGGATACACACTTTTAAGATTTTTTTTTTCTTTGAATTGTTGCTATTTCGTTAGATTCACTTTTATTTCAGAACTTCTGTAAAAACAATATTTGTAATCTTGCGAGTCCCAATATGCTGAATCTTTTTAATGAGGTCAGGACAGGTTTCTTTGTTTGGAATTTCAGCACAGACAAAACGATCTACATCATCAGCAGTTAATAATTTTTTTTTACAAAGTAATAAATTAAGTAGAGTTCTGCATTGGACTCCTGTCTGTAAAGTCGTGCTATTTTCCTCTCACAGTTCCAAAAGTACATGGGGTTACCAAGGTGATACCCCAGCTTTTGTCTAGGTTTTTGTACAAGGGTTAGACAGAACGTTTTTGACTCCTGGGGTAAATGTAGCTTTTTAAATAAGCAGACAGATAAATATATATACACTAACAAAGTAACCAATAAATGAATGTGCAGTAAACTCCGTTTTTGAAGTTCTCAAGATTCTTTATTTGTCACATGCATAGTTATACAGGACAACACGCAGTGAAATGCATCCTGAAAACTGTGCAAAGTTAGAAGAATATCAGTTAGATTAACAAAAAGTCATAAATTGAAAGATAACAGTATAGTAGAACATAATAAATAAGTATAATTATGTGAATAAAGTAGAATTAAGTGTTAAGGTGCAATAGTGTAGTAATTATTGTGCAAAACCAAAGTTAGACTGGTTCATAGTTAAATGAGGCAGTTTGTTTGTTTGCGCTACTGAGATCTTTACTTTCTTTTTTTATATTTTCTAATTTTCCTACTTTCATATCCTTTAACTTTCTCCACATGTGTATAGTGCCATTTTTTGTTTTTTTGAGCCTTTCTAATTTCACTGGTTTCATAGTCTCTAACCTGCTCTGCATGTGTTTAGCGTCAACGTTTGTAAACGTCTTTATGAAGTTCTTTGTCATTTTACTCATTGTCTTTTAATTCTGAGCCATACAGTACAATACATAGAGCAGAATAAATCCTCAATACAATATAAAAATAAAAATTCTAGAAGTACGGAGTAGAATTTCACATTAGATGATATCACATAATATGATTTGGATTTGTTTTAAGTCCTGGAGACCTCATTCATCAAGCTGCCTCCCCCATTTTGCCATTCCACATCTGAAATAGCGCTAATCCGATGAAAGGACCCCTCATTCTCACGTTCCCATTCATCAGGGATGACTTTACCTTAGTCAGGCAATCTACAATTTAAAGAGATTGTTATTTTCTTGTGAATTGTTACATATGCATTATTTTCACTTTTATTTTAAAAACTTTTGTAAAAACAATACTTGTCCTTTATTTTCGGCCACGTGCCTGGTTACATCTCTTTCTTCCCAGACGTATAATACTGCTCGTGTTGTGAAGGGTGTTTCGGCTGAACGTACGCTAAGGATATGCCTTTGGATCATTTGCTGTCTTTTTGCTGCTTGCTAGCTGCCTCTTCTGCCTGTCACATGTCGTTGTTTTAAGAGCTGGTAGCACATGATACTTGCCTGCCAAAAGCAATCCAACAACTGCTAGCTTAGAGGTCTGTTGACTTGTTTTAAATGATGGCTCACTGCCTGGTCTTGCGTGACGTTGTTAGAGCAATACCAGTCTTTTATTACTGGCCCCGGGCGTGTTTGAATTCTTTCTTGCAGGATGTATAATGCTGCTCGCATTCGGAAGGGGGGGGGGGGGGTTATAGCTGCTGTCGCACTGCCCTTCGATCTCTTTAAAGCCTGTACAGCCGCTGTCCTTTTTTTCCTACGGCCCTGGGACAATCTCTTGGCACCAAGTCTCATGTTTACGGTCCCCACGAGACGCACTGTGGCAAGTCTCCTTGGTCTCGCGGGTCTTTTAAATGTCTTTCGAGATTATCATGTATCGTAGCCTTGCATTTGCTTTCCATTCCAGGATTTCCTTTTATATATAGAGAGAAACTAAAACTTCTTACTTGGCAGTTACAATCCCAGTTAGGCATTATGCGGGCATATTGCTGTTGGTGTAAAGGGGCCCCAGTTGCATTTCTTGACACACTTCTGATGAATAATTTGTTTACTGAAAGTACTCAGTGTTAGTGTGTTAGATAGAGGATGTGTAACATTGTTCATAATGGCACAAAGTTTTGTTTTATTCTCCACTACTACCACCAGGGGGTCCAGAGTGTGTCCCATAACTGAGCCTGCCCTTTTAATTAGCTAGTTTATTTCGGCAGGTTTCTCTTGAAGTGATGTTTCCAAACCAGCATACTGCAGAGTAGTGACTATCACAGATGAAGACAACAACACTCCAAATCAATATTGTATATTATTTATATAACATAATGTGTTATTGCAAGGTTTTGCTCAATATCCCAATAACTGCATTATAGAAAGCTAACACAAACACTAGAAAGTATTTTAAATACAGAGCTACAGAGAGAAGTGAAAGAAGATGCCAAGTGTTTTACTTGAATATTGTACCTTAAAGCCTTTCAAATCTGAATTCAGTGATATTTTGAAAAGGTTAAATTAACAAGAATTGACAAGCCATGTTTGACTGAAAGCCATATTATTTTAAAAAGTTTTCTGCTTTCAGGTAACACATTAGCTTACATAAAGCACATTTCCATGCAGGTAACCTTTGTGACCTAATTATTTTCAAGCTAAAATTCCTCAAAGAAGGTGCTTTAAGTTGAATCTCATTTATAATTTAATGTAATTTTATTAATTTTGTGACACGATGGCACAGTGATTAGTGCAGTTGCCTTACAAAGCCAGCACCCTTAGTTTGCAGAATGAAGAATGTATCTATAGATGTATATATTTTTTATAAATTGAGGTTATGCTTCAAAAACACACTATAGACTTTACATCCTTCTGTCTTTTCAGTGTGGAAATAATCTTCAACTTTTCTTCTTCTGCTAGTGCATATTGATGCAGTTGTTCACTAACTCCACATTTCATATTTTAAAAATATAAAAAGAGACCACAAATTCAGTAAAATAAATACATACATAAATAAATAAATAAATAAAATACAAATCAATGAGTAGGTGTGGAATAAAAACAAAATCAGTTAAAATATTCCTTATTGTGGGTGCCTTTTACAATTGCAGTCCTGGTAATAAAAATCCATCCATCCATCCATCCATTTTCTAACCCGCTGAATCCGAACACAGGGTCACGGGGGTCTGCTGGAGCCAATCCCAGCCAACACAGGGCACAAGGCAGGAAACAATCCTGGGCAGGGTGCCAACCCACCGCAGATAAAAATCTTTAAGCTTAATGCAAACTGATTTTCTTTTCACCCAGCTGAAACAGTGAAAAACATTAAAAGTTTAAAGTATCTTACTGCTTTGAGAGTCCCTTATTGCCAGCAGCCAAGTCTCAAGCCCTGACTGTTCAATTTTCATGTGTGTTACTGCTGTCTCTCACTTATGGCATGGTTAATTATCCAGTCATTTCATGAGTAAGGAAAATAACATCTATCAGTATTTTAGACTGTCCCCAAGGAGGGCTCTTCTTATCTTATGAAAAGATAAAAACAACAACATTCTTGAAAACCAGGGTGAGTGTGATTAAACAAATTTAGCTAAACAATTTAATAATAGGTAAATTGATAGATACCTACTTTATTGATCCTTGAGTAAAAATTCTCTTGCTCCAGTAGTAAATGCAGTCAACCCTGTATAAATGATATGCAGCACCCGCAGCAATATTACAGCTAGCTTCAGTACAAATGCACTCTCTACATACAGTAAACTTGTAAATTACAAAATGTCCTTCAGATAGTAATAACAGTGAACTAACACTGAGTCTGTTGCATTGTGCAATCAGTTGTCATTTACAACCCACATTGCTGGGCACATTTTGAACTAACACTATTTGTTTCCTGACACTAAGCCGCTATGCCTAGTACATGATGTGATGTGTGTGTGTGATACCTGATTGTTTTAAGATAGTACTAAATCTTCAATGAATCCTCACAATATATTTGTGTAGTTACATAAAGGAACATTTAGTCACAGAGCCTTTTGCTTCTGCTTTTTATGGCTGAGTTTTAATAAGAGTATAGGTTTTGTTTGTAAGATCATTGTAATCTTTTTGGCTCACAGTAGTCACTGAATCAGTTTTTTCCAATCTCAATCCAGAGCCTGTGGCTGCAGGTTTTTCCTCAAACCACAATCAGCGACTCATTTTCTTTCTAATTGATCTTATAGTTTAATTAGCTGGTCTTTTTTCTGCTCTTATTCTTCAGTTAGACAAGTAGTATGAGATTTAATTTAATTAGAAAGTTACAAATATTTGTAGTTTTATTATAGGTTTAACTTCTTAACTTTACTTTGTTTTCCTATTAATTCATCTTTTTTTCTAGAGTTTGTGCCTTTAATTATATCCTAATATTTACAGTTAAGAAATGATGCTTAAATAACCAGAACACTGTTTAAAGGGAATGAAAATTACAGCTATGGCGGTGATGGTAAAAACGTAAGGTAAACTAAGGTAAAAATACACTAAATTATCTCATTCAACACTCTTCTTCTTCTTTCCGCTGCTCCCATTAGGGATTTCCTCAGTGGATCATCTTCTTCCATATCTTCTTGTCTTTTGAATCTGGCTCTGTTACACCCATCACCTGCATGTCCTCTCTCACCACATCGTAAACCTACTCTTAGACCTTCCTTTTTTCCTTTTGCCTGGCAGCTCTATCTTTAACATCCTTTTCCCAATATACCCAACATCTCTCCTGTGCACATGTCCAAACCAACGTAATCTTGTCTCTCTGACTTTGTCTCCCAACCTTCTAACCTGAGCTGTTACTCTGATGTACTCGTTTCTAATCCTGTCCATCCACATCACACCCAATGTGAATCTAAGCATCTTTAACTCTGCCACCTCTAGCTCTGTGTCCACCTCTCCAGGGTCTCCTCAACCTGCTCCCTACTCTTGCTATAGATTACAATGTCATCAGCAAACATCATAGTCCATGGGGACTCCTGTCTAATTATGTCTGTCAACCTGTCCATCAATATTGCAAATAAGAAAAGGCTCGGAGGTAAACCCTGATGTAATCCCACCTCCATGTTGAATGCATCCGTCACTGCTACCACAGTCCTCACCACTTCACACTTCCCTCATACATATCCTGTACAACTCTTATATACTTCTCTGCCACTCCCGACTTCCTCATACAGTACCACAACTCTACTCGAGGCACCCTGTCATTTTCTTTCTCTAGGTCCACAAAGACGCAATGCAACTCCTTCTGGCCTTCTCTATACTTCTCCATTAACACCGTCAGAGCAAACATTGCATCTGTGGTGCTCTTTCTTGGCATGAAGCCATACTGCTGCTCACTAATCAACACCTCCCTTCTTAACCTAGCTTCCACTACTCTTTCCATTAACTTCATGCTGTGGCTCATCAATTGTATCTCCCTGTAGTTACTGCAGTCCTGCACATCCCCCTTATTCTTAATATCAGCACCAGTACACTTCTTCTCCACTCTTCATGCATCCTCTCACTTTCCAAGATTCCATTAAACAATCTGGTTAAAAACTCCACTACCATCTCTCCTAAACACCTCCATGCTTCCACAGGTATGTCAACTGGACCAACAGCCTTTTCATTCTTCATCCTGTTCACAGCTGTCCTTACTTCCTCCTTGCTAATCTGTTGCTCTTCCTGATTCACTGTCTCCAGATCATCCAACCTTCTCTCTCATTCTGTTCATTCATCAGCCTCTCAAAGTACTCTTTCCATCTGCTTAACACACTCTCCTCGCTTATGAGTACATTTCCATCTTTATCTTTTATCACCCTAACCTGCTGCACATCTTTCCCAGCTCATTCAACTCATCTCATTCAACATACAGCACATTAATGCTTACTATAAAATTTAGGAAACCTAGATTTGAAGTTTCAGGTTTAAAGCCTTTCATCCATCATGTTGTATGTACTTTATTTATTACTAATTGTCATTATTAGGCTGACACCACTAAATCCTAATTAATTAAACTTTCAAGATTTTACTATTTTAGCTGTTAAAGATAGAGTTCAACTGTGCAAGAGCATTTTCATAATGAAATACTACATTACAATTGTATATCATTACCAAATTTTAAAGATCTCCAAAATTGAAATTTTAAGGAAATCTGCCCTGTATTTTTATTTTTAGTGTAACTAATTTGAGAAATTTACCAAAATTTAGCCCAACTGTGGCTAAAAATATATTTTTAATTGTGTAACTTGAACCATTTCTTTTATGAAAATGGTTGTTGGTGGTTGTTAAAGTTATAATAAGTTATACTTATTTTTGGCTTTTTTAATTTTTTTACATTAACGGTGGTTTGCATTTTTTCTATTAATAATGTTGTTCTAATGTTTATATTGTGTGTTTTAACTGTTTTCAGTGAAAACATTTTCTAAAGTTGCTCTTGTGAACAACATCCATATACTGGTAGCTGTAGTATACTTTTATTATAATAGCTTTTAAATTGTTCCCAACTACACTAGGTAATAAATTAACCTACATTTAAAATCTACCTTGGTGTTCTTGGGTTTCATCCAAATATTTAGTGGGTGGTATACGAGGGGCAGTCAAAAAGTTCCCAGAAGTGTGATTAAGTGGGAGAGTGAGAGATCAGATTATGCACACATTGTTGTGGAAGGGATCGAAGCACGTCTGTAGACCAGTTACAACAGGTCTGAATTGGTTTCAGCATGTAGTATTGTTTTAATTACTCTTTGAATTAGACATGCGCATAGTCATTCAGCGCAATGTCGCAGTTCGAACAATGTGTTAACATCAAGTTCATGTGCAAATTGGGGAAATCAGCTCCAACACTGCAGTGCTGTTAGTGTATTTGTGTTGTATTTCAGTCACTTTCAATGGCAACAAATGTGGAAGAACACAAAGAGAACAAGTTATGTTGCATATATTTCTCATGGAACTCATAAGTAATATAAACAATATTCATACTAGACTGTTTTATCAACACCACATATACTGTACATATGCATGATTACATACTGTGGAAACTATCGCATTCTAAAGTGATCATTGTCTTTGATTTGTTGCTAGTGAGTGCTCAAGCATACTTACAGCTTCCCCAGTAGGCCTTTATCACAACACAGTAGACAACTGGAGGTTGCAATCGAAGCAGTGTATCCCAGCATGATGTTCTTTCCCTGTCGCAAATCATGAAGTTTTCCGTACATATTTTAAATTGGGGTCAGCTTAGTGTAGAAGCATTGTAAAGTATAGGCACACACATTTTTTTTTTATTTATTTTTAACTTAGAGGTAATTTAAATGTAAACTATTGGACATTTGTCTACCACATTTTTTGTTTTTTCCACCATAACTCTATTCCTACATCTTTGGGGCTGCCACCTGACATGCCAAAATATTCCATATACACTCTTTACTGGATCCACTTTTTCAATTAAGATTGTGAGCATTTAGCATAAATCATGAATCCATACAGCATACAGCATGTCCATAACAGATACATGGAAGAACAATGCAGATTTGTTAACAAGCCTAATTTGCACATCTTTTTCAGTGTGGGAGGAATCATCTTTCCAAATATAAACAAAACTGGCAATCTCCACTCAGATAAAACTGCAAAATAAAAAAGAGTGATTAGTGAAATGCACTGTCTTTGATCAACATATATAATTTGGTTTTATATGTTTGGGCATTCTCCATATTTCTTATTTTAGATGGGTGTGTTTGGATGGTGAAAATGTCAGAGATTTTATAAAGATTAAAGTATGAAAGCTTCAAAGCTGTAACACTGTCATCAAAAGTGTAACATTGTAGCTGAGGATTAGGACAAATCAAATTAAAAGTAGACAGAGGATCTGGCTCGTCGTCTTTTGCAAAACATGTCGCCCTCCGTGGCAGACGTGTTTGCTCACTCCACTCCATGCCATTTTTTGTTTTGTTTTGTGTTTCTGGCCTTCTCTACAGTGCACAAATGCTTTCCACTACTATCATACAGCAGACAGGCATTGCTGGACATTGCTAACTCACACAGTCCCCTGGAATTTACTGGTTTTATACCATCTGAGCTACAGTTCATTGTTCGCTCCTGCAGCCAACACCACAACCACACACAGGAAGACCCCATTCCACCGAGCTCGAGTGACCAAGCTGACCCCAGGAGAGTGCCCCGGAGACAACTATGCAAGCAAGGCAAGAGGGGAAGGCTCCACGCTAGGCTATAAGCCTGTGGTAGCCAACCACCGCTACCCAGCCTCTTGCTAGCCAACGTGCGGTCTCTGGAAAACAAACTGGATGAGCTAAGAGCCAGGATTACAGCGCAGCAGGAAATAAGAGAGTGCTGCTCTCTAATTTTCACTGAGACCTGGCTTTCGGACATAGTCCCAGAATGCGGCGTTCAGCTACAGACTCACTCTGTGCACCGAGGAGACCGCACCGCAGCCTCCGGTAAGGCTAAAGGGGGGGTATTTGTGTGTTTATTAACAACTCGTGGTGTGGAGATGTACAGACTGTTTATAAGCACTGCTCACCAGATGGGGAGTTTTTACTGCTGAAATCCCGACCCAATTATCTACCAAGGGAATTCACTGCTGTGCTTTTGGCCACTGTTTACATCCCTCCGCGAGCTAACTCCGTGGCAGCGGGTGGCAAACTCCATGACGTCATCAGCACCCTAGAGACGACTCATCCTGATGCTGTTTTTATTGCAGCTGTTGACTTTAATCAGTGCAATTTATGGACTGTACTTCCTAAATACCACCAACACGTGAACATTCCCACCCGTGAGAAGAACACACTGGATCATGTTTACAGCAACATACGTGGTGCATACAGTGCTGTACCCCGCCCCCACTTTGGACACTCAGACCACATCTCCCTGTTCCTGTACCCAGCCTACAGATAAAGGCTGAAACAAACAAACCCTATCATTAAGCAAGTTAAACTTTGGACCCAAGAGACTGAGAGCACCATGTAGGACTGTTTTGCTCAGACAGACTGGGATGTGTTTAGGGTTGCAGCCACTCTAAAGGACTTTTCTATCAGCATACAGGACTATGCTGAGTATGTGACTGGGTACATTACCACCTGTATTGACAACATCGTGCCCACAATACCAGTCAGGAGGTTCCCCAACCAGAAGCCCTGGATAAACAGTCAAGTACGCCACATGCTTTGTGCCTGCTCTCTTGCATTTCAATCAGGCACTGAGACAGAGTACAACGCTGCGAAGTACGGACTAAGAAAAGCCATCACAGCAGCCAAGAGGCAGTACACAGAGAAGCTGGAGGACTTCTATTCTACTGCTGACTCTGGACGTATGTGGCAGGGCCTACAGCACATCACAGACTACAGGACCACCACCAGCACACTCAGCTCCACAGACAGTCTGCTGGATGATCTCAACACTTTCTACATCCGCTTTGAGACATCCAGCAACAGCACAGAGTGGAGGGACACACACACCTGGACCACCCCTCCCCCAACAGTCTGTTCAGGTCAGATACTCAAAGCACTAAGGAAGATCAACCCCTGTAAGGCAGCAGGACCAGACAACATCCCTGGGTGGACTCTCAGAGCATGTGCCAAAGAGCTGGCTGATGTTCTCTGCTCCATCTTCAACCTTTCCCTCAGTCAGAGCATCGTTCCATCCTGCTTTAAGACTACAATCACCCCTTGCTAAAAAAAGCCCACCCACCTGCCTGAATGACTACAGGCCGGTAGCACTCACTCCAATCATCATGAAGTGTTTTGAGAGAGTGGTACTGGCCCACATTCAGATCAGTATACCGGACACTCTGGACCCCCTGAAGTATGCCTACCAGCTCAACAGGTCCACCTCAGATGCCATCGCGGCTGCACTACAATATTCCCTCTCCCATCTGGAGAACAAAGACTCCTACATCAGGATGCTCTTTGTTGACTACAGCTCTGCCTTTAAAACGGTTATCCACCATAACCCCACCCATAAACTGTCTGCACTTGGCCTGCGCCCCACCTTCTGTGACTGGCTCCTAGACTTTCTGACTGACAGGCCCCACTCTGTCAGGATTGGCAATAGGATTTCAGCCACCATTATCACAAACACAGGCACTCCACAGGGATGCGTCCTCAGCCCCATCCTCTGCACCCTGTTCACCCACGACTGTGTCACCTCCGACAAAGATAACATCATCCTAAAGTTCACAGATGACACCACAGTGATAGGACGCATCACTGGTGGGGATGAGGTGACCTACAGGAGGGAGGTGGACAGTCTGGCGTCATGGTGTGAGGACAACAACCTCACCATCAACACAGACAAGACGAAGGAGATGTTAGTGGACATGAGGAAGGAGAGGAGACCTCACCGGTCACTGTTCATCCAAGGGCTTGAAGTGGAGAGGGTGAGCAGCATTAATTACCTGGGCATCTACATCGGTGATGACCTCACTTGAACACTTAACACCACACAGCTGGTCAAGAGGGCCAACAGTGGCTGTACTTTCTGAGGAAGCTGAGAAAGTTTGGTATGTTGACTAAGATCCTCGGCAACTTTTATAGCTGCATTGTTGAGAGCATCTTGACCAGCTGCATCACCGTGTGGTACAGCAACACTACTGCTATGGACCGCAAACGCCTACAGAGAGTGGTAAAGACTGCTGAGAAGATCACCAGGACCCCACTGCCCTCTCTGCTGAGCTTCTACAACTGCAGAGTCCGCAGGAGAACTGCCTCGATCCTCAGGGACCCCACCCACCCCCAACACAAACTGTTCACACTTCTACCCTCAGGCAGGAGGTATAGAAGTATGAAATTCAGGACTTCCAGGCTAAAGAACTCTTTCTTTCCCAAGGCCATTAGACTCCTAAATAACTGACTGGAGTTTATAACCATGGTTCACCTCATTCTATCTACCTCACACAACTGTATTTGGTTTATCTTTCACACACCTACCTGCACATTACACTTTATACTTCTATTCTGCTTGTATACTTTATGTTGCCTCTGTTACTTATTATCTATCTGCTCTATCGATCACAAAAAAAGCTTGTTATTTTACCTGTCATTTCTTGAAGGGTATATTACTAATCGAATGGCATAATTAATTAGTGCTTCATTTGTCAACTAAATAATGTGCTTATATATTGGGAGGGAATATTGTAGCAACCATTTCATAACAGGTTCGGAAGGAAGACACAGCAAGACAAAGAAATGATTGCAAGAACAGTTAACTTTTAACAGTGTAAAAAATGTATGGATCTAAAACAACAAAGAAGGAAACAGGAACAATTTAAAATTATAAATCTTTCATTGTTAAGACCATGAGGGATGCTCCAGTTCCTTAAACGCTTGCACCTTCCACTTACATACCACACCTTCTCGTCACCCCCCGCCCTGTGCAGAATCCCCTGCCTCCCTTTCCAGCATCTCCATTCAGGGTACCACCCACATATTGCTTCTGTTTAATGTTAATCATTTCCCTGATGGCAGTCCTATGCGCTGCTCTCTGCCCTCCCCACTAGACTCAACAGTCCCTCAGCTGCCAGGCTATAACCTGTCCGGGATGCTACACTATAAATAAAAATCAGTAGGGTTGTAAGATGGTGGTAGTACATCCTTACAGATTACAAATACTTATCATCAAAAAGCAGACAAAAAGAAATTTCTTTTTGAAAAAATGTACTTTTGAAAAACGTTGCAGTATTTCCACAATAAGAACTTTTAAAACATGTCAGAAGGATTTAGTAAATTGCTACTTTAGATTCTGATACCCTACATCCTAAAATGTATTAAACTAGCCAACCTGCGGCACGCCGCATAATCAAATAATTATGTATTGATGGGTGAACACTTCCTGAACAACACAGTTGTCCAAATGGGGTGGGTTTGAGGATACGACTGTGAGTGAATGAAAAGATAGACCTCTGGAGAGAGCAACATACAATTGTCCGTGACTGAAAGCGGGATCGTCTGTGAGGATGGAGGCCGCACTGGTGAAAGTTACTTCGTCAGTAGGGATAAGTGTCAGTACTTGTTCATTAAGGTATAGCGAGTCTTCGTTGTTGATGCTTAATATAGCTTGCGTACTGAGATGTTCCAGAGTCACAGTTGAGAAACACTTTTTTAATGTCTTTTAAGTACAGGGAAAAAAATGAACATGTGAAACTTCCGTAATGTAATAAGCCACCAAGAAAAGTAACATTGCAACAATGCACGCTACGACCCGATCGTTGTAAACATAAGTGAAAACAAAAACGAGACCAGTGCTTTTTTTAACTGCCTTGTGGCGCAGTGGTAGTGCTGCTGCTTTGCAGTAAGGAGACTGTGGAAGATTGTGGGTTCGCTTCCCAGTTCCTCCCTGTGTGGATAGCGCTTTGAATACTGAGAACACTGCTATATCAATGTAATGAAGTATTATTATTCTTATGCAGCCAGCCCCCTCTCTCTCTCGCGTGCCTGTATGTGTGTGTGTTGCTCTCTCTCTCGCTCGCTCGCTTGCTGCACGTGTTCCTGCAGGCATACGCCGCATAATTATTTATTGATGGCTGAACACTTCCGGAAAGACACAGTTGTCTAAAAGGGGTGGGTTTGAGGATACAACAGTATGTGAATGAAAAGATGGAACTCTGGAGAGAGCAACATTCAATTATTGTCCGTGACTGAAAACTGGTTTTGGCAGATACATGCATATCGTTTTGAAAGTTTGGCCCTGTGCCTTATTAATTGTCATCACAAAGGCCAATCTAACAGGAAATTGTCTTCATGTAAAAGTAAAAGGCAAATTATCCACAACAAACAAACTGTTTTACACGCTGCATACGCTGCATAATCACACCGCTTTTTTAATGTTTTTTAAGCAGAGGGAAAAAATGAACATTTGCAAAATCCATAATTTAATAAACCACCAAGAAAAGTAACATTGCAACAATGCACGCTACAAACCAACATACAATCATCGTTCAGTACGCACTGCCTGCTCATGTGCCAGCCCCCAACTCCTCACCTGAGTCACTGTCGTCTGTGCACCCCTGAGCCACGTTGTCCTTTCATTGTTCTTTGCGGTTCCAGCTGCTTTTATATTTTTAATCCACCAAGTCACCCAACCATGGTAGTAGCGCTTGGGGCTGCGTACAAAGGGCAGGGACATAATCAGTGCGAGCATATGACACACACTTACTGGGTATTCCTCGTTCGTGGGGAACAATTACAAGCCCCGGTCCCCATTACGAATGGGGTTCAACGGCTTACCCATGCCTGTCAGTGCCAGGTAGACACACGTTGATCCAGTCAGTGTAGCGCGCGTGCAGTACCGGACATCCAAGGGCATCACATACCTGTTAATGCTCAATCTCACGTGGCTGAAAGCCACTTGTCCCTCTAAGAAGTTGGACGCTGACCGCTTGGCGATCGCGTAACTATTTAGCAGTAGGAAGTCACATTTGTTTTCGGAATTAACCAGACTAATCGCTCCACCAACTAAGTACGGCCATGCAACACCACGCACAGAATCGAGAAAGAGCTATCAATCTGTCAATCCTCTCCGTGTCCGGGCAGGATGAGGTTTCCCGTGTTGAGTCAAATTAAATTTGTGTGTGGTGAGTTGTTGCGTCCGGGCACATGAGCAGGCACTGTGAATGCCTTGAGAGCGTGGGTGGATGTGTGCCGGGGAATAATGAGTATCTATATATCTTCTTAGATATAGACAGCGTCTGATAGTTGTGATGGTTTTACACTCCAGTACATTGCGGTGAACGCTGGTAACAGTCAGGCGGGCAGGCGGGCGGGTAGGCGTTCTCGTCCCATGCTCTTAGAGTTGGTGGGCGTGTCTCTCTATTGGTTCGAGTTGTTGGGTGGTGCTCTATCGTTTGTATCCCATGGTTGGATGACTTGGTGGATTATATACGGAAATGGAGCCGAAACCGAAAAGAATAATGAAAAGTCAACGTGGCTCAGAGGTGCATGTGGACTGTAGCAGAGACAAACGCGAATGACGCCGTGTTTTGTGAGTGCTGTGTCCGAGTTGGTGGGCGTGGCTCTGCAAGTTTTCGTCGTATCCAATGGTCTTAGAGTTGTTGGGCGTGGACTCCGTCCTGCGTGCTTTCATGGGTGTCTTGCTTGCTCTGGCGGTGGCTTAGTGAATTATATATATAGATATTGGAAATATACATTACTGTATATTGGAAATATATATATATATATATATATATATATATATATATATATATATACAGTATATATATATATATATATACAGCATATATAGATACAGTACTGTGCAAAAGTTTTAGGCAGGTGTGAAAATATGCTGTAAACAAAGAATGCTTTCAGAAATAATGATTGTTTATTGTTATCAATTTACAAAATGCAAAGTGAGCGAACAAAAGAAAAATCTAAATCAAATCAATATTTGGTGTTACTACCTTTTGCCTTCAAACCAGCATCAATTCTTATAGGTTCACTTGCACAAAGTCAGGGATTTTGTAGGATTCTAGTCAGGTGTATGATCAACCAATTCTACCAAACAGGTGCTATTGATCATCAATGTCACACGTAGGTTGAAACACAGTCATTAACTGAAACAGAAGCAACTGTGTAGGAGGCTTAAAACTGGATGAGGAACAGCCAAACTCTGCTACCAAGGTGAGGTTGTGGAAGACAGTTTCATGTTATGGCAAGATTGAGCACAGCAACAAGACACAAGGTAGTTATACTGCATCAGCAAGGTCTCTCCCAGACAAAGATTTCAAAGCAGACTGGGGTTTCAAGATGTGCTGTTCAAGCTCTTTTGAAGAAGCAAAAAGAAACGGGCAACGTTGAGGATTGTAGACGCAGTGGTCGGCCAAGGAAACTTAGTGTAGCAGATGAAAGACACATCAAGCTTATTACCCTTCGAAATCAGAAGATGTCCAGCAGTGCCATCAGCTCAGAACTGGCAGAAACCAGTGGGACCCAGGTACACCCATCTACTGTCCGGAGAAGTCTGACCAGAAGTGGTCTTCATGGAAGAGTTGCAGCCAAAAAGCCATACCTCCGACGTGAAAACAAGGCCAAGCGACAAGTATGTATGAAAACATAGGAACCGGGGTCTAGAAAAATGGCAGCAGGTGCTCTGGACTGATGAGTCAAAATGTGAAATGTTTGGCTGTAGCAGAAAGCAGTTTGTTCGTCGAAGGGCTTGAGAGCGGTACAATAATGAGTGTCTGTAGGCAACAGTGAAGCAGTGGACCAGTGGAGGTTCCTTGAACATTTGGGGCTGCATTTCTGCAAATGGAGTTGGAGATTTGGTCAGGATTAATGGTGTTCTCAATGCTGAGAAATACAGGCAGATATTTATCCATCATGCAATACCATCAGGGAGGCGTATGATTGGCCCCAAGTTTGTTCTGCAGCAGGACAACGACCCCAAACATACAGCCAAAGTCATTAAGAACTATCATCAGCGTAAAGAAGAACAAGAAGTCTTGGAAGTGATGGTATGGCCCCCATAGAGCCCTGATCTCAACATCATCGAGTGTGTCTGGGATTACATGAAGAGACAGAAGGATGTGAGGAAGCCTACATCCACAGAAGATCTGTGGTTAGTTCTCCAAGATGTTTGGAACAACCTACCAGCCGAGTTCCTTCAAAAACTGTGTGCAAGTGTACCTAGAAGAATTGATGCTGTTTTGAAGGTAAAGGGTGGTCACACCAAATATTGATTTGATTTAGATTTCTCTTTTGTTCATTCACTGCATTTTGTTGATTGATGAAAATGTTTAACACTTCCATTTTTGAAAGCATTCTTTGTTTACAGCATTTTTTTCACACCTGCCTAAAACTTTTGCACAGTACTGTATATACACACACTGTGTCTGTCTATATATATATATATATACGTATGCACACTCAACTTTACAAAGACAATTCTATTATTTGTTATAGATTATTAAGAGTCTTCTGTGAAATCAGAGTAAATTAATTTAAATATGAATGTAAATTCATAGGAAACAATATGAATTCAAAGTAAAATCACTAATAAACTTTAAATCTCACAGCTCTATTTCATTTTTAAACCTTTTTTGCTAAGGAATGGAGCTGCTTTTTTATAGTTGGAAAGTTGCATAAAGCCTGTACAGAATCTGTTGATATGCAGTGGCTGATGCGAATCTTGCAGTACTGTCAAAAGCTGGACCATACAATTGAAAAACAGCTTCCCCAGGGACTCAACCAAGTCTAATATTGTTTTTCCCTGCAGCAATATTTTAGGTCAAAGTGTCTACAGAGCTATAACTCTGTCCAAGGTTAATATTGGTGGCATGCTCCAAATCATTTAAACCTTACACTTCTGCGTAAGCAATGCAAGAAAATACTGTAGCTACTCGGACTCGCCTCTCTTTCATCTTTATCGCAATATACCTTATTGGTATTTTTTTTTTAAACTTTTCACTCATGCAAGTTGTCATGCGAAATGACACAATACATAATGGGTCCTTCTGTATGCTAAACTATAATAGAAATGGATATCTGATAGTTTTGGTAGCTGGTAGTTAAAGGCATTGTACTTTAAACACTTGTCTGTTCAGTCACTGATTCTGTGTGACCCAGAGAAAGTCAATGACTGTATTATGGTAACATGTTCTGTTCTTATGAAGAGCCTGGTGTTTACTATTGTAAGGTGCTGTATAACATAAAACTCACTTCCTTGCCTCCTGAGAAGCTTAGGGTGTGTAGAATTACTGTAATGTGTTGTTAGTTTTGATTGGTGAGTAAACTAGTTTTTCAAAAGCAAGAGCTTGAGAACCAGTATACTTTTTGTTTAGAGGCATGAAATGAGGAAATGTCCTAAGGTTGTTATAAAGCTGTCTTCTTTCTGATACTATATTAGGAATTAGGACCACCCTCAGACTCCTTGATATGCATGATTTTCTGCTGAAGACATAAAGTCTCACAAAGATTGAGATAAGATCTGGTAAGATTCTGGAGAAATGAATAAAGAAAAGAGAAAAAAATGTCAAAATAAACATTAAAAATTAATGGATACAATTTTTAAAGTGATTTTTAAAAGTTAATGGACCTCTTAAAAACTTAAAATGTATATATTTGGGAGAGCCTAAATAGGGTAATTAACAAAAAAATTGTTTCATATGAATGTTTTTTTTCTGGTTTTTTACTACTGTTTTTTGCACTGCAGTATGCATGTGGTCTAACTTTCACCCTTCAGCCAATTTCACTTTCAGAGAATTTCCAGAAGAGTCCACTTCATAATGTACAGTCTCCTCCTGTTTCTTGCTTCTCATGCTGTGCTCTTTTTATGTTGAATTTCTAGCACAGCAATCCATACATCCATAAAAGGGAGTAAAGTTCCATAAGTGAAATCATTGGCTTACTTGAAAACTAATCACCACTGTAAGAAGAACAAATTCAAGCAGTCATGTCACACAAGAATCAAAAAGTGCTTCCTGAAATATACAAAGCTATATGTCACCATGTAAATTGCATTGAAAAGATAAAAATATCTTTATGATATTAACTTTGAAAGACCCAGCAGAGGAAGTAATAATGCAAACAATACCAATCTCACATAAAATGTTCATACATGATTGCAGTGACAGACGTACTGTATGTATTATCACACACATGTCAGAAAAGGTGTGGGAGCTGATAGAATTCAAGAAATAAAAGTTGCATCTTATTTTAATATTATTTTTCACCAGTTACATGTGATGTTGGTGAAGTTGACCACTATGAAATTATAGTACATGTTGAGAGGTATATACAGTAGGTCATGGTCATCCTCCTCAAATTTGAAAAGAACATAACACTATAATAATAATAATAATACATTAATTTCCTATTTTTTCAATAATTTAAATAAAATGTGGACAGTCTAGATCAGTGGTTCTCTGGTTCAATCCTGGAGTAAAAAAGTGGCAGCAGTTTTTATTCCAACCACTTTCACAAATCAGTGGGTCAGGCTTTCATCTGCTTAATCTACTTGTTTAATTAGTCAGCTTCTTTTCTTTTGTTATTTTACATTTAATTACATTTAGATAATTATATTTAAAAGAAACTCAGAAGTCTGTATTTTGCTATAGCTTCAAATGCTTAACTTTCAGTGCCATGCTCATTTGTTAATGTGTGCTTGCTAATAAGAAAAGGCTTAAATCAAGGGTTCTTTAGTTCAGTCCTGTGGACAACTGTAATTTTACATGTTCATGCTTTTAACTGCACTCTGACCTTCATTAGGCAAGCTGTTGTTTTGTTAAAATGTAGCAGGTACTTGTGTACGTTATGTTACAATATTTTTCTTTGTCTTGCTTTTTAAGGTTTTGCTCTTTTTTAATGTTCTGGTTATTTGAGCCATTTCCCACTAATTAGCATGCCAGTGTAAAACACATACTGTAAGTAGCTGCTTCCTTTCAGCACTCTGTGTCGTTTGTTCCTGTGTCTGCACTGTTCACCACCACAGTCATCCTAGCAGTACAATGTGTAGCCAATGATTTTCATTATTATACCTTAGAATTTTGAATTTGGTAATTTGGAGGTCCTTTCACTGCTGTTGACAGAGTACTGAAATCCTACTCTGATACTATGGAATATGCAATAGTTCAGCTATGGAGAATGTTATTTCTTAGGATATAAATATCTAAAGTATGAGAATCATGTTGTACCCAGATACACCCTTTACAGACAAAAGTTGAGATGTAGAATATGAAAGGCCATTGCAGCTCCACCTGTAAATCTTTGCTCCTGCTGAATGCAGACTCCCTTAAATGTGTGATTCCTCCTATTAACCCCTGATGACTGCTGGGAAATGAAATTTTCCCCAGTAGCTCCACCAAAGATTTATCACAAAAACAGGCCCATATACACTAAAGGTTCTCAAATAAGCTTTACCACAGCTGCCTCAGTGGTGCTTTATGAGAATATGTGCTTTATCTGTTCCCAACTGCTAAACGTTTAACTATTTGCCAAGAGTCCTCATCTGAATGGATATCAAGATTATATGTCATCTGTCTGTTTTGTGTACCCACTTGACTGGACAAGGACGTTCTCTTTATCACCCTAACCTAATATTGCCTACATTGCTGATTTGGCTAATGAAAAGTGTATTCGTCTGAATCAGGAGACATGGAAACTTTCAGGATTGGGTGCTATTAGCAGATGTTCCAGCTGTATAAATGGATAACCTAGTACTGCTTCTAAATGCACCAGTAATGCATTTATTTTGAATTTTTTTAAAAACAACCTTATTTCTGAAAATAAAACACATTATTTAACATAATTTAAAACAATTAAAATGTATTTATTTTATGAAATTAAGCATTCACTTTAAGGTTATGATTGTAATTTTTTGCTGTGTAGGTGCTAGAAAGGAAGGACAGGCATTCTGGCCAAGATAAAGGAAAGATTCATTCCAGGCCAGTAGGCCATAATGGAAGGAGAAAGCAAACAGGCTCACTCGGAGCAGTTAATTCCCCTGCACAACAGGTGGCAATGTTCCTCAAGGCTGGACCAGTTTAAGACACCTGCAGGGTGGCATAGAAGTTCTTCGGTCTTCGGGGACTGCCTAAGGACACTGCTGGGGAAGGACTGCCCTGTTTCCACAGGACCTGGAAATACTCCAGACAAACTGGACAGGAGACCAGAAGCAGTTCCTGAGTCAAGTTTTAAAAGAAAACCCGCTGCCTCACTTAAATAGAGTCAGAGTAGGGAGGCAGTGGGCAAAACTCTTGGAGGTGGAAGGAGAGAATTTTGAAATGTGTATTTTGCATTTGTTCTGGTAAAGAAGGTGTGTTGTCCAGTAAAAATGATTTATTTGAACCTGGTATTATGTCAAGTTTTTCTACTAAATGTAAATATTACACTGCAATAGATTATTTACAAGATATAGTGATTGGAATGAAAAACCTGCAGTCACAGTGGTACCCCAGGACTGAACTGGAAAACCTGTGATCAGTTTTGTGTTCCTCAGATGCTTTACCCTTTGTTTGATTGGCAATCCCTGAACTTAACTGCTTAAACGTTGTTCTTCTAGATGTTCTCTTCAGTTCATCCTTAAATCTTTACCACTCAGTTCCCTTTACCGTGTTGATCTATTATGAAAAGACTGAAACATGTGTAACATATTGTAATGGATCTCACAAAAGCCGATTGATTATTGCATTGTAAGGAAATGTCAGAGTACAAGTGCAAGAAACTGCACAGTGATACCAAGACAAAGTTTCAAGCCATATCAAATCCTCATCATGGAAATAGCTGAACATGGCAAAATGAAACAGACACTTGATGAATAAGAACACGGAAACTGAAAGACAGGTTGAGCAAATTTAAGCAGGATGTATAGGTTGAAAAGTTTGGTTCAAATGAAATTTCATGTAGTACGCTTAAAAAGTTTAGTAAAGGCAGCCAATGACAAAGATGGTAAGAAAGAGAAGTATGAAAATCAAATTGGAGTGAAGGTTCACTAGTGCCCATGCCTCAGCCTACTACTTTAACTGCAATAGTTATGGATGCAGTACATGAAGATGTGACAAGACATGTGCCATGTGATATACTAAACAAATCCAAATCATATTATGTGATATCATCTACTGTTAAATTCTGCTCCGTACTTGTAACATTTTTATTTTTATACTGTCTTGAGGATTTGTTCTGTTCTGTGTATTGTATTGACCCCCTGCTTTTTGACACCCACTGCACGCCCAATCTACCTGGAAAGGGGTCTCTTTTTGAACTGCCTTTCCCAAGGTTTCTTCCATTTTTTTCACCTACAAGGGTTTTTTTTGGGAGTTTTTCCTTGTCTTCTTAGAGAGTCAAGCCTTGGGGGGCTGTCAAGAGGCAGGGCCTGTTAAAGCCCTTTGTGGCACTTCTTGTGTGATTTTGGGCTATACAAAAATAAATCGTATTGTATTGTATTGTATATACTCTATGCTGATGATTTGGTTATCATGGATGAGATGCAAGATGATGTCCAAACTGTCTTGGATTAATGTGTATTTATTTTTTTTCTTATTTTTGTTAGTTTTTTTTGACATTGTATGATTATTTTTCATATATTTATGTCAATCAATTTTGCTTATTTTTGCTTATGTATACTATGTCTCCTTAAATGTGCTTATTGTTATTTTTCCACCCTGGCTGGATTCCTTCTTCATTTCCTTTTTGTCCATTTTTGAATCTTTTGTTAATGTTAATAGTTTTACTGGAGTTAATTATTTTCAATATTCAGTGTTTCCTATTAGTTTTGTGTATTATTTTATTTCTATGCTTGTTCTGTTATGTTCCGTTTGTCTTGTGAGTGGCTCTCCAGGAGGTGAGGCCACCTGTCCCTCACTGTGAAAGGACTGCCCTCAACCCTATAAAGGTTGAGGAAAATCCATAGTCCCATGTTGTTTATTGAATGCACTGGCATTGGTGAGTTTCATTGTGATTTCTTTGATGCTTGCGTGATGATCTTCAACTCAAATTTTAATTCCTCAGTATGCAGGAGGAAAATGTCCCTTTGATTGGGTGCAGAACTGATATCTGAAATCAATAGCCCCAAAAACATTAAAGAAATGGCTGATTTAATTTTTTTTTAACTTAAGCTGATGACCCATGGGTTCAGAAAAACAAGTTTAGAGAATTCTGCTGCTTCGATATGCTCATACTAAGCTAGTTGGTTTAAGTGGGGACTCATATCTTGCTAAATTAGTCTAAACCACACTAATTACAGGTATTAAAATTCTGTAGATTTTAGTGCTAGATTCTAAATGAATTCTGAGAAACACAGGATGTTTACTACTTCAGTGCTTGTCTAAGGCTGGCTCTTGCTTTGTTATAAGAGCTGCCAAGCTCAACCTTCCTGCAAACAAGAATTGGAATTAATGGGCTCAGAAAGTGAAAGAATGGATGGATGGACTTTTACTCCATCATGACAAAACAACAGGAAGCTATTATACAGTAGGTCACTGAAGCAGCAGAGTATTCCCAAGTGGGCTTTTTATTTGATATAAATGATTATATAACTCCATCAAAATTCCTAAAAAGGAACATAACTATATAGAGTGGACTACATATTCTTTGAAAAATGAGCAAGAACTTCGCCAAATGCACATTTTAACTTTATTGATTCTTCCCAGCAGTCAGTGGTATATAATGGATGCTCACAAGGAGTGGAATGAAATTTGATCTGAATAGGTCTTTAAAACTTGCAAACTGATAGTGACCAGTTTAATGGCAATGAGGAATAGGAGAGGGAAATTAAGATGATGTATGTCTTTATATAATTTATATAAAGTACAGCTTCAGGATTTGAGTACCACATTGTAATGCAAGCTGTAATAGAAAATAAGTCGTCACTGCATTATCCTCATCAACAGTACCACTACCCATTGGTAGCATGGGTGGAAGCCATTTTTTTCCTGGCTTTTCAAACAGTTTTTTCATTCGCCATGTTCTCTGTTAAGATGACTTCCCACTGCCTCACTTTTTTCTACTTTTCTTCCTCTTGCCTTTTACTTTTAAATTATCTTAAAAGACACATTACAATAAACGAACAACATAGCCTGCTTAACTAATAATGTATGATACACAACAACTTTAATTACTAGTTACTGAAGAGTTACCACAAGACCTGTAGCTGTAGATGAACATATGATTTTGCAGCTTTTCTGCATTGGCCATTTCTTTACTCTGTATCTATTGTTAACTCCCCCCCCCCC
This sequence comes from Erpetoichthys calabaricus, assembly GCF_900747795.2. Lineage (NCBI taxonomy): Eukaryota > Metazoa > Chordata > Cladistia > Polypteriformes > Polypteridae > Erpetoichthys > Erpetoichthys calabaricus. The sequence continues at coordinate 41,703,227 of NC_041400.2, read as the reverse complement.
ATAAAAAAATAATACTATTTGCTTGTTTAATGTTATATACTTACTCCTCTTTTTGAAGATGTCATCTACTTCTCGGAAGTTCACTGAATCCTCCAGCCCTTCTTTACATGGAGTTAGTGCAGAGGGGGTGGACACCCTTCTTGAAAATACTGTATAAAGTCTTGTAAGTGAGCAGTTCACTGTAACACAAGACTTAAACCAGCAGATGGTGATACTCCATAGAGAACTGGTGGTGGCGAAAGTTCAGCAGATGAAACTTTCCTAAGATCTTGGTAGGATGTCAAATTCTATTGCCTAGCAAGAAAAAGAAGATCTCATCTTTAGATGCTCAGGTTGCACCCTTAAATGTCTAAATAAGAGGACAGAAATCATTGTAATAGTGTACTGATTATTGGGATTATGGAAGTATTTGAACGGTAGTATTATAAGTTGCCTGGTCACTATTCAGGGAGTTGATGTAGAGGTGGTGTATTGCTTTTTTCTGAGTATACTGCATTCCTTTAATGTGGGTAACATCTTTCACATACTCTACAAGTCTGTGTTGGCCAGTGCAATTTTCAATACTGTAGTTTGCTGGGCCAGGAACATCACTTCAAGAGAGGCCCACCAAATTAACAAATTAATTATTTGTTATGAGACACAATCTGGATCCCTGGAGGTCATACCAAAGGAGAGAATTAAAATAAAGCTGAGTGCCATTATGAACAATGCTGTACATTCTCTCTCTGATGCACTGACACTGAACAAAAAGACAATAAATTATTCAGCAGAAGTGGGTCAAGAAATCCTATTGGGGTTCCTTTACAACACTGAGAATATGTCTGCATAATGATTCACTGTGTCTGTAACTGTCAAGTCAAAAATTTAAATCCTTTTTGTTCTTCTTTCTTTTTAGTCAATAATGTACATACCTTTCAGAAAACTGTATGCTTTTAATACCGCTTTGTAACAGCTTCTGTTCACATTTCTTTCTTGCTAACTAACTACAATATGCGAGCATTTTGTTTTCCCACAGGGATATCACTAAACATTACATTAATTTCGTAAATTAGTAAAATAGAATTAATTATTTATGTGAAGGCTGTATTCTATTAAAATTCAAACTAACCAAAAGGTTATATGAATTTACCATTAACATTAACATGAGATATTTGGCTCTTACAGTGATCTTCCACCTTAAAAACCAAATAATCAACAAACCAAATTCAAATTTGCACATTGCTTGTATCTCACCCCTTTTCCAGTGATCCTGTTTACTTTATTTGTTCTTCAAATTCCCTAGTCCATTTTTATATTTGTATAGGAAATATCCTGAGGTTTAAAGTCTCATTCCAGTTTCTTTCTCCCGTGATATATTTAACAATAGAATTACCAAAGACTACAAAAAAACTCGTAAACCCAGCCCACCTTAAATTCGTTCGCACCTCTCTGTCAGCGTCTTTTATGTTGTAAATGTGTTGATAAGTGCAAGCAGCCTGCTATCCCATCCCCCCATGCCACAGAAATGACAAAAATCGCTCTCACTGCCTTGTTTATCTGTCAGTCAAGTACCAGGAGCTTTATAGTGCAAATAATATATCGTTATTTGGAACACATGCATTTCATGTGTATTCTATGTCTACAAAGATCTATGTAAGTGTAGCACTGACAGAAATGTTGAACACATACCTAAAAGACAAACTTTTTTCATGTTTTAGTACTAATGACAAAATTTTTTCACATGAAGTTTATAATGTGTGAATACTGAAGTCCAAATATCAAATAAGCACTTTCACGAAAGGTACAAGTATAACAAAACAAGAGCGCTTTTATTCAAGACTATAACCGAAGAAAAAGAAATCGGGTTAGTGTACGTCATTGTTACGACTGTTTTGGTAGTACAGCGGTAAGAGCTGCTGACTCATAATCAACAGGTCGCATATGTTCGAGCCTTGCTGCATCACAAAATAAATGTTTTGAGTAGTGAGCTGCTCTTATTGTTACTATTATACAATGAAAACATACATTTGATCTGAGTCTGTAACAGCCAGTGTAAATGTATGGTGCTTGTAAAGGGTAGCTTTTTTTTTTTTATTCAGTTTTATTCTCTCTGTCGCATTCACGCTTGCCCGGATCTGACACTGCTGTTTTCAAATAAAGACGTACTATAGCAGAGGTGAACTCAGATGAGGATGAGGTTTCTACATCGGAGAAAGTGTTAACTCCTCAAGTTTCCTTCTGCTGAAGCATTCTGCTCCTTATCTTTCATCTTTTCATCATAATTATTATTATTGGCTGAACTGTTTTGGTGTTGTGGTAACACAGTTTTGGATTTGTCCCCCAAGACACCTCTTTATTAGAACCCTGATTATTGATGGAAGTTTTGAAAAACCTTAAGGTCCAGATTTTAAATTATATCAACAGTACTGCATGTGCGAAATTTCATATACAACAACAACAATTTATTTCTTGTATAGCCCAAAATCACACAAGGTATGTCTCAATGAAGTTAACAGGCCCTGTTTTTTGACAGCCCCTCAGCCTTAAATCATTAAGGAGACAAGACCAAACCTCTGTAGGGAGTTTCCTTTGTTCAGAAAAAATGTAAGAAAACTAGGTAATTGCAATTCAGAAAGAGTCTCCACTCCCATCCAGGTAGTATGGGCGTGTAATGTGTACCAAAAAAATGTAGTAAATACAATGCACAAAATAGAACACAAATAATCCTCTTCACAGAGTTAGATGGCCAATCTATCGTTTGTCTCATCAGAAATACAACACAACTGTACAAACTACTTTGTTCTTGTACAGCACTTCTCACCAAGTGATGGAAAATGATTTAGGACATTTTGGAATAATGTGTAGTTTTTGAATTGCCTTCTATTACAACCCGCCTCCCCAATAAAATTTTTGAATAGCCTTATAGTCTATACTTTAAGTTAGACCAATGGCAACCTAAATCCAAATTTTGTTAACCAGTTTAACCATTTCTATGTGATTGGCAAACACACAAACGGACAAAATAAGATCTGAGGATTTAAATGAGGTCTTCAGTGTGCAAAACCGGTAAATAACGTCCAACAAAGCTGAAAAAATTCAGACACAGGGTATTACAGTTGTATTTATATAAACATATTTTGATTATTTATTATTATTATAAATCAATAGGCCTTCACAATGTAATGGAAGCTGTCAGAATTAAATTAGAAGACTACATTGACATTAAATGGATTTAAAAGGAACAGTTCCTGCCAAAAATGAAAAAAAAAAATTTTGAATAAGGCCCTAGACTAGTAAACGCTTACGGCTTATTTTAATTAGGCTTTCAAAATGCCAAAAAAAGAGTTTTGTGCAACTAATAGTAATCCCGAAGCTAGAACATGTTGGCATCAGTTGTAATGTGTCAAATTGGACTGCAGACTAATGGGTAGAAGAGGGAAGAGTGCAGATAAAAGGGAAAATCTCCACATGGTATCAGGTTATTAATCATTAGTGAAGGCTCTCAGATCTATGCTGAAAGAGGACTTTTTTTTACTTTGATGCAGATTTTGATAGGTAAATGAACTTATGGCAATTACAGATGACAACAAAATTGGTAGGATAGTAAATACTAAAGCGGCAGCTGCATGAAATCAGATAGTATGGGATAGTGTTTAAAACTGGGCAAAGGCAAACACTGCCATTCAGTTTAGAAAAATGCAATTACTATATGCAGACGATAGGAGTGTTCATTATTAAAATGTTCAATGATGGCTTACAATAGATTTAAGGGTACAGTGCATATAACATTGCCACCTCCCAGGTGATGTGAAGAAAAAAAATAAAAAGGATAATAAAATATTAGGTTATATTATAAAAAACTGTTGAATAGAAACCATTTTTTATACTGTACAAATGTCTGGTGAGAAGGCATTTGGAGTACTGTAGTCAATTCTACTCACTACAGAAAACGTGTAATGGTTGGACCTGTGCTGAAAAGTACATTACTGGATTAAAGGGCCCATATACTTACAGGCTAAGAGAATTGAAACGCTTTAGTCTTATGGTCTAGGCTAGTGGTCCAGTTCATCAATATTCCTGAAATGATTAGTTATCAAAACTGATCTATTTCAGCTTTCTGAACAAAGCAGTTTAGAGCACCATTGGAAATTAATGGAAGGTGCATCAAAAATGGAAAACACTTTTTATTAAAACAATAAGCTTGTTGAGATTAATAATCTCCTCTTGTTATTAAAATTCCAGCTAATATTGCACAGATTTGATGATGTTGTTCTTGTGGACAGCTGAGACACCTGCGTTCATTCCATCATCTCAGGGGGCTATATGGTGAAAAAACAGCAGAGAATAGTGGGGATTAGTACAGATTGTGTTTCTCTAAAGAATATGGTAATCCAATGTCCATATAGTCTATTAGGAATATAACTGAAAAGTAGCTACAAAAAAGCCAAAAATAAAAAAATGAGTTTTTAGTTTTTTAAAATGTTCCACAGTATTAGCCTGAATAATTTTTATAGGTAAAGTATTCCCGATTTTAGATGCATAACAGCAAAAGGTCACCTCACCACTTCTTTTAAGCTTGGCTCTTGAAATTAAAAGCAGACCTCTATTTGAAGATCTACGGTTACAACTTGGAGTGTAGGGGGACAGGTATTCCGAAATAGAGGACAGAGCAAAATTATTTAAGGCTTTATGAACCATTAGTAGAATTTTAAAGTCAATTCTGAAAAGCACAAGTAACCAATGTATCAATGCTAAAACTGGTGAGATGTGCTCAAATTAAGGTTAGGTTTAGGGTAACCCTAACCCTAACCCCGCCTACTCTATGCCAACCACCAAGTCAGGAGACCCTCCATTGAGAAGGATGAGAAGCTGGAGAGCACTGAGCATTTTCAATATCTTGGTAGTCACCTCTCGATGAATACAACATGATGAATTTCAGTACAGAATCTGATGTGCCAACACCTCTTTAGGATGTCTGAAAAACATATTCCCAAAACGCCATCAAGATTCTGGTCTTCAAAGCAACGATTCTACCATTCCTACCATCACTGAGGCATGGGTCATTTACAAAAAGCATATGATAAAGCTGAAACAGCAGCAGCAGTATTTCCTTCAGAAAATATTGAACATCTCATGGCAAGATTGAAGGATAAACATCAATATATTGTCCAAGACTGGTATCTTCTGCATAGAAGCTCATAACATGCAATTCAGCTCAGGTGGGCCTGACACTGTTTATGCTTGCCAAACAGAAGATTGCCTCAGCAGCTTCTCCATGGTCAGCTGGCAAAAGACAAGCAAACACAACAGGTATAAATAATTGTTACAGAAAGGCTACCTCAAACAATGTAAGGTATACCAAAAACATGAGAACACTTGGCTCTATATTGGAACACCTGTTGTCAAGTAATATACAAGGGCATTTCATCCTTCGAAGAAGAGTGTACTTCCTCTGTCATAGAGAGGCAACAGAGAAGAAAAGACCTGCCAAAGTTCTCCCAAACTACAGCCGTCTCTCTCTTTCACATTACATCTGTGAAGCATGTGGCCACATCCATCACTCCAGGATTGGCCTGTACAGCCATCACAGGATTCATGAATAACACACAAACACAAACACAAACTGCAAAAAGGGAACATTGAACAATAAGGGAGTGCCAATATAATAAATAAATGGACACTAAAATAAACCGTCCAGGGCTGTTTTCTTCTTTATGCTCAGTGCCACCAGGATAGGTTCTGGTCCCCTGCAGTTCTGAACTATATTAAGCTGATTTGAGAATGTCAAGTATTACTATTACAATATCAAACAGAACTGTCCTTTCATCAGATTAACCAGCCCAGCACCGATTCAGCTATAAATGGCCATTACAGGGGAGGGCGGCTTGATGGCCAAGGTCTCCAGGACTCTAACTGTACCTAGCTGGTCTGACTCCTTTTCTACAATCTAGCAGTGGTTCTACATTCCTTCTGTGGATTTGGTCTATACAAGAAATAAATTGTTGTTGTTGTTATAAGGTAGCAGTAAACTCTAAGAACATTGCCACTAAATAGGCTTGGGCGGCATAATGGTAGAATTGTTGTTTTCACTAACTTAGACCTTCAAGGATCTTAAATCTGTACTTTGGGTAGTTGCTATTTATGTGTATGTTTGTGTTGGTTTTCTCTGGGAACTCCAGTTATCACTAGAATTTCATCTCTTGTCCCTTTTTTTTTGCTGACTTGTTAATTGTCTCTGTGGGACTAAGTGTGGTGTGGTGTATGTGAGAGAGTATGCCATGATTAACTCTTATCTCATTAAAGCTTGCTTCCTACTTTGTGCCTATTAATGATGATGGAATAAGACACAGTTTTCCATAATCCTTTACTGAAAAAAGAGTGTTGAGTTAATGGATGGAAGAATGAGGTTAGTTCAATAACAGAGGTAGAAGGTATGAAAAATAAAGTATTGCAAGTCATGGGTCTACAGTTATCTGTCTTACAATATTTCTGTTTTCAACAGGATTTAAAGCAGTTACTTCATATTCATACAATACATTTTAATTAATGGTGGTGGCTTGTTGATGCTTTTATTAGAATTGTAAATATGAAATCTCTTGTGAAATTTACATTTTTTAAAAATATTTATTAGATTTAATAATGTAAATGTGGGTAAGTTTATGTATGCAACAGATACTGAGAAAAACAACTAAATAGACCTAAGCAAAATATTTAAATTTTGATTTAAACAACCTCCAATAGAATTCTTTAAAGTCTTTTGTTGTATTCACATACTTCCTTAGAATAATAATGAAAACTGTGTCATGCTTTTAAATGAAGATGATTGTGAAAAAAACATTAAAAACTGCATAATCTGCAAGGTACCCTTTAATCATTTTGAGTCAATTCATTATGCCCCTGTAGTACCTAAGACTTAGGAAATTATTTAATATTTTTGGTTTAGATATGAATCTATTTAAAAATCTTTTTTTTTCCTTCCCCAGTATCAAATGGCATCTTTGCTTAAGCAGAAAGATAGCAGCTTACTGTCAACAACAACTTGTATAACATGCACTTTCGATCACAAGGCTCCAATACGGTTGTAGAGCACAGTCAATATTTTCTAATTACAACCCCTTCTGGCAATATGCAGTAATTTAATTTTCAAACCCTTCTCCATTCCCAGTAAATAATTACTGTTTTCACCATGTTTTTCCTTCTTTCTGATTAATTTTTCCCATATGTTACCAAGCTTGCCCTTGATTCATACAGGTATTGGAGCAGCCTGACAAATGTTTAGAGTCTGAAGTTATAAATAACCCCAATTGAAAAAAGGCAATTTCCACATTAACTCTACTGCAATTCCTTAAAATGCCAATAGCACAAAGTAGCCTTCGCTGTCAATGGATATATAATTTAATGCCTTCTCAGCTGTGTTCTAATTTAACTTGACTCTTAAATCTGTATTAAATGCTGCTGTTTATGTTAGCTGAAATAGCTGTGAAAATACTAGTAAAATAGCCTGAATCAACACAAAAGCTACAAACTATACCCTGATGATAATATATATATATAAAATCTTTATATATTTAACCCAACCTTCTATATAAATATGTATACATATATATACATATATAGCAAATACCATTGATATGCACTTCACAAATATAAAACTACACTGTAATCATTTACCTGTTTTCTTTTTTTTACAATTAGGTTCCAGGATCACTCAAGGAGTCACTGGAACAAATTGAATCAGTGACAACCATAGAGCCATACTGTGTGCCAAATAAATTAACGTTTAATTGTTTTGTACACAGCCAGCACAAGCCATGGAGCCATGGTTATCACTACTACCTCATAACTCCACTGATCTGAATATGATTCCTGGCCTGGTTACTGTCCTTGTGGAATTGCAACATTCTCTTTGTGTATACTTCGGATTGCTTGACTTACTCTATGATCACCTTTCATATCCTATATATTAAAGATGATTAATAACTCTAGATTGGGTTGGATCAATATATAAATGTGACTGGCATCCCATCCAAGCTCCTATCAGCATGTGTTGCTGTATAAGCTCTAGCTCTTTGTTATCCACTTAAGCTAAAAGTGTGTTTAAAAAATAAATGGCCAAATGTTTGATGTATTCAGTTGACGGTTATGATAATTGTAACCTGGGTCAGGTTTCAAAAAAGGAATATATATATATAACTGCGAGTTTTGTGTAAATAAAGTTTATTGAAGTTGAGGATGTATACGTAGGTGTCCTCAGATTGGCCAGAAAAAAAAAAGACCGGGTTGCAAGATAGTAAAAAAAAAGAAGGAAGAAGGTACGAAAAGGAGAAGAGGGGAGTGTGAGAGAGGAAGAGAAGAAAAGAGAGTTCAGGCAAAATGCCTAAACGAATAGAGGAAAGAGAGTTTCAGGCAAAACGCCTAAACGAATAGAGGAAAGAGAGTTTCAGGCAAAACGCCTAGATGAAAGAAAGAAAGAGAGTCGCATTTGAGGCAGCACGCCGAAGTTAGACGGACAGAAAGAGAAAAGAGAGTCGCAGTTGAAGCACAACGCTGAAACAAGACGGAGAAAGAACTAGAAGGAGTCATGGTTGAGGCAGCAAGCTGAAACAAGACAGAAAGAACAAGAAAGTCGGAGTTGAGGCAGCACGCTGAAACAAGACGAATAGAATGAAAGAGAAAAGAGAGGCAGGTTGAGGCAAAACGCCGAAACAAGACTGAGAGAGAAAGAAAGAGGGTGTTAAATGTAGCAAACGGCTACAACACAAAGAAGAGTTGGTTGATAAAGGGAAAGACGGCAGGCAGGACACAAGGCAGAAATGGTGATCAGTGAGTAAAGAGGGTGTTTGAGAGAGAGGGAGAAGGAGGAATATATAAAACCAAGGTCGGTGTGTTTTTTTTTGTTTATTTGTTTAAAAGTGGCTTGAGTAAATTCTCAAGTGAAGGGGCCAGTTTTTGTGTTGTTTGTTTGGCCACTACGCACCCGAGCTACGTTTGGGGCCCCCAACGGAGTGAGTAATATTCATTGACTGTGGAAATATGTCCGGGTGAGCTCACCAATAGTGTCGGGACCAATATATATATCGGGTTATAAATAAGTTACTGTTTGTGTTTTATGTATAGTGTATATATTGTAAATTATCAATTTAAAAAAACTGTTTCACTTTCAATTTAGTAAAGAGAGTTTTGTTTATATATTTGAGTAACTGATTTGATTATTGATTATAAGGTTGAAGGTGGGTGATTGTGTACCTTCCCACCATAGAGGTGGCGACACCATTATAAAAGAGCTCAGGATCTTGCATACCGATAACAGAAGGGTGTTGCAAGGGGGTTACACATGGAGGCACCGCTGGGATATTTTATTTAAGATTTACATTGGATACCTAGGGGTTCACTTTAAGTTTTCTTTCTTTCTATTTAAAGTATATGTCCTGTGATATTATTGAGAAACTTGTATATTGTGTAATGTTGAAAATTTAAATTTATGCTGGTCTGATTTTTGAGTGGTTTAATACATTGCTAGGTGAGACACAGGATTGTTTGTGTGTGTAAGCATGGAGGATGCAGAAGGGAGTAATCTCTTGTCGGTTGACTTGCGCAACTGGTGCAGAGGAGAAGGTATAGACCCTGCTCATGCTGTAATGTTAACTGGTATAAGAGAAGACACTGAGATAGCACATATTGAGGAAGCCTTGCATGGTATTAAAGTTTTAGGACGTGTTCGAGTAAGGGGCAAAATGTACAGCCCTACACAGAGGAGTTTAAAGGTGCTTTGCGAATGCCGATCTGAGGTGGATCCAGCAGCACTTCCCCCAGAAGTATTACCTAATGGTGGGGAGGGGGGTGTTTGGAAACTGGTGACTACCAATAGAGTGAGTGGTAGCCCAGAAAGTTTCGCTGGAAAATTTGAAAAACTACTTAAAGATGAAGGGATGACTATGGACGATGTACAAGCTCTGTACATGCGTGATAAGTCTGGTCAAAGTAACCCAGAGTCTATTATCCGGGCTGTTGGGGAGCTGATAGGAAAGACAGTCAGGCCCTCAAATGAAAATAATGCCTATAGGCGTTTAAGGGTTTTTTCTGGTGTGAGTCCCACACCTGCAGGTGAAGAAGGCTTAGATGTTTGGGCTGATCAAGCAAGGCTTATGGTAGAGGAATGTGACTGCTCCGATAGAGAAAAACGGAGGAGGTTGATTGAGAGTCTGAAAGGGCCAGCTTTAGAAGTCATTCAAGCCGTAAGAGTGGCTAATCCTGATGCTCGGCCTGCAGAATATATTGAGGCTGTAGAAAATATATTTGGGACAACTGAGTCAGGGGAAGACTTGTATATTGCATTTAGGATGCTACGTCAGCAACGAGGGGAACTATTGTCTGCGTTCCTTAGGAGGTTAGAGAAGTTGCTTGCTAAAGTAGTGAGGAAAGGAGGTCTTTCGGCTGATCTAGCAGATAAAGCCCGGGTGGAACAGTTATTAAGAGGGGCTACTGAGTCTGAAATTATGCTGTTACATCTCAGGCTAAGGGAGAGAAAGCCAAACCCCCCATCTTTTTTGAAGCTGCTCACCGAAATTCGTGAGGAGGAGGAATGGGAAGAGCGTAGACAACAGTCCAGTTGGAGCACAAAACAACCCCGAGTTCGCTCAGCTCGTGTGCAGGAAGAGGTTAATCCTGGGTCATTTGACTTTAACAGTTTAAAAGCGGAAATTTCCGATTTGAAAGTACAGTTAGAGAAGACTCCTAGATTGGCACAGTCCCAAGTTGCAAGTGTCCCTGCTGAGACAAAACAGACAAAAAACATGAAGTTGGAGAAAGATGCTGAACTGCAGGCGTTACAGAAACAAGTGTTGGACCTGCAGAGGGAGCTAAAAGTATTAACTGTACATTCCTTGCAGAAACATATACCTGAGTCAAAAAAGACTTTTGGGAAATCCAGCGAAGTGGATAGAGATAGTGTTGGTGATAAGAAGATTCCAACCATAAGGAGAAAAGATGATTACTTCTGCTATAAGTGTGGAGAGGATGGTCATGTATCAAATAGATGTCAAAATGCTGAAAACTATACTGTGGTAATACAGAAGTTGTTATGCGCTATGCGTAAATTAAAGAACAGTGCACAAGGAACTATGGTTGCTAAGAACCAACAAAGTTATTTTGTTAAGAAACATACTACACAGATTTCGCCGGTTACCCATGATTTGCCAAAGGGACTAGTGGGACCCTCGGCTGTATTGTCTGTTAGGGTATGTGGGGTCCCCTGCAATGCTTTATTAGACAGCGGGTCTCAGGTGACCATTGTGTTTGAAAAGTGGTATACCAAGCATTTGTCGCATGTGCCTATGTACCCAGTATCAGGGCTTTGCATATGGGGTCTGAGTGAGTCCAGTTACCCATATAAAGGATACGTAATAGTGGAACTTGAATTCCCCCAGGACTTGACTGGAGTGAAAGAGTCTTTATCAGTACTGGCCTTAGTTTGTCCGGAGCCTAGAGGTCCAGATCATGTGCCTGTGATTATTGGGACCAATGCTAATCTTTTCATGCGATTGTCTAAACTATGTCAGGGAACTATTGGAGCCAAGTGGACACAGTCACTACGTATAAGTTCCCAGGTGAGCGAGATTCCCCAACAGCCTGCAGTGCAAAATCAACAATTACGTGAAGAGGTTGGAGGAGTAGTAAGATGGGTGGGACCCAAACCCTTAACCATCGCACCTCTGGGAGACTGCTATGCCATTTGTCAACTGGAGCAGCTACAGTGTGGGCCTGCAGATATTGTTATGGTAGATGTCTCCGCAGATGACGCCCTTCCACTGGGACTCTTAGTGCAGCCAATAGTACTCCCCGTAGAAAACAGAGAAGGTGATCAAGTTAAAGTGTTGATACAGAACGAGTCCATGAGACAGACCACGGTTCCAGTGGGGACGATTATAGCCAAAGTTTATAAAGTAGACACAGTGACAGCCCCTATGAAGATACCCCAGGCACCCCAGGAGTTGAAGACGGAGTTTTTTAACTTTGGGGATTCCCCAATTTCACCAGAATGGAAGAAGAGGATTAGCAGGAAATTAGCCGAGAGACAGAATGTTTTCTCAGTGCAAAAGTGGGATGTGGGATTAGTGAAAGGAGTGGAGCACCATATTCGATTAAGTGATGCTAGGCCTTTTCGAGAAAGATCACGCCGCTTGGCACCTGCTGATGTAGAGGATGTAAGGCGACATCTACAGGAGTTGATGGCCGCTGGAATAATCAAAGAATCCCGCAGCCCTTATGCTTCACCCATTGTAGTGGCTCGGAAAAAGAATGGAGACATAAGAATGTGCATAGATTATCGTACGTTAAATAGTCGCACCATACCGGATCAGTATACCACACCGCGCATTGAAGAGGCGTTAGACTGTTTAGCCGGGAGCAAATGGTTCTCTGTTTTAGACCTCCGCAGCGGATATTATCAAATAGCAATGGCAGATAAAGACAAGGAGAAGACTGCGTTTATATGCCCGCTTGGGTTCTACCAGTTCGAGCAGATGCCCCAAGGTATCACACGAGCTCCTGCCACTTTCCAAAGACTGATGGAGAAAGCTCTGGGAGATATGCATCTTCTTCAAGTAATGGTATATCTTGATGACATAATTATTTTTAGCAAGACTTTAGAGGAGCATGAAGAACGGTTACTACGGGTCCTTGACAGGCTGGAGGAGGTTGGGTTAAAGGTCTCTGTAGATAAATGTCAATTTTGTCAACCTCGTGTTAAATATGTGGGGCACATTGTATCTGCAGCTGGCATTGCCACCGACCCTGAAAAAATAGACGCGTTGACATGCTGGAAGCCGCCTTGTAATCTGAAAGAACTGAGGTCATTTCTGGGATTTTGTGGTTACTATAGGCGTTTCGTGGCAAACTACTCCACCGTGGTCCGACCTTTAACGGAGCTCACTAAGGGTTTTTCTCCTAAGCAACGGGATCGGAGACACACTATTGCAACTACAAAGAAATATTTTAAAGAAACTGACCCTTTTGATGAGAGATGGGATGAGTCCTGTACCACAGCGTTTCGGCAGATAATCCATTGTCTGACTCACGCCCCTGTATTGGCATTTACAGACCCCAGTAAGCCCTACATTTTACATATTGATGCCAGTATGAATGGGCTTGGAGCTGTACTTAACCAGGAGTACCCGGAAGGTGTGCGGCCTGTGGCTTTTGCAAGTCGTAAACTTAGCAACAGTGAGCGGCGTTACCCAGTACACCAATTGGAATTTTTGGCACTCAAGTGGGCTGTAGTAGACAAGTTCCACGATTACCTATACGGTGTAAAGTTTACCGTCCGTACGGACAATAACCCATTAACTTATGTGTTGACTACGGCTAAGCTGAACGCCACTGGGCATCGATGGCTCACTGCATTATCTACCTATGATTTTAACCTACAGTATCGCCCTGGAAAACACAATATAGATGCAGATATACTATCTAGGCATCCATATGAAAGGGATGATGGAGAACCTTGGACAGAGATACCACAGGCAGGGATTAAGGCCATTTGCAGACCAATATGCACTCAGGTGAATTTTGAGGGTTCTTATCGCCTAGTGGACCAGTTGGGCGTTTCACCTGCAGCCATTCCACCAGCATATGCATTTCCCACACATCGGGAGATGTGTCCACTAGTACAACTGACCCCACAGGAGATACAGAAAGGCCAGGAATCAGATTCCCTCATAGGGAAAGTTAGACAGGATGTGATGAAAGGAACTTTGGCAACCTCCTTACCCAGGGATGGTACGGATGCCACTCTCCTACAACGGGAGGGGAATAAATTAGTGGTGAGAGAAGGTCTACTGTACAGAGTAACTAAAACAACACTGGGGAAAGAGCGGCAACAGCTGGTATTACCCGACAAATATCGAAGAATGGTGGTGAAGGCACTACATGACGATTGTGGACACCTTGGTATTGAACGTACTACGGAGCTGGTTAAAGATCGTTTTTTCTGGCCCAAAATGACGTTGGAGATAGAGCAGTATGTAAAAAACTGTGGCAGATGTATAGCCAGGAAGACAATTCCTACAAGGGCTTCAGTTTTACATCGGATAACAAGTAGTGGGCCCATGGACCTAGTGTGCATTGATTTTTTATCCATAGAGCCAGATTCTAGGGGAATAGCTAATGTATTGGTGATAACTGATCATTTTACCAGATATGCCCAAGCTTTTCCTACTAAAGATCAGAAAGCGATAACCGTGGCTAAGGTTCTATGTGAGAAATTTTTTGTGCATTATGGACTCCCATCTAGGATCCACTCTGATCAAGGCCGTGACTTTGAGAGCAGATTAATTAAAGAACTGTTGAGTATGATGGGAATAAAAAAATCTAGGACTTCTCCCTATCACCCTCAAGGAGATGCACAGCCAGAGCGGTTTAATCGTACTCTGCTGTCAATGCTGGGCACTCTTGATCCAGTCCAGAAAGGAAAATGGAGCCAGCATATTAGTCAGTTAGTACATGCATATAATTGTACCAAAAATGATGCAACAGGATATTCCCCTTATCTGCTGATGTTTGGACGTGAAGCACGGTTGCCTATCGACATTTGTTTCGGCACTTCTCTGAATGAAAGTCATAATGTTAATCACCAAAATTATGTCAGAAGGATGAGGGAGGAGTTACACCAAGCTTACCAGCTTGCATCTGAAGCAGCAAATCGATCACATCTTAAAAATAAGGCTCGGTATGACCAAAGTGTGAAGCAACACCCCCTGGAAAAAGGTGACAGAGTTTTGCTTCGGAATGTTGGCATCACAGGAAGACATAAGTTAATGGATAGATGGAAATCTAATCCCTATATAGTGGTGGAGAGATTGCCCAATTTACCCGTCTACCGTATTAAACCAGAGAATGGAATTGGAGTGGTGAAGACCATGCATAGAGACCATCTATTGCCAATAGGTCAACTGGTTAGAATACCTACTGCTCCTCGGGTGGAAAATTTCAGTCGGAGGCCAATGACTAGGGGGCGGAGAGTACCCAATGAGAATGCCTTTCCCAACCGAAACGAAATTCCAAGTACAAGTGCTGTAGTTGACTCTGAGTGTGAAGAGTATTTGTCTGGATTAGAGGTGGAAGATTATTATGAGCCAAGTAGAGTGATTACAGAACAAGGGTTGCCACAGTTAAAGACTTTGTCTCAGTCACTGCCATATACTTCTACTGAACCAGGTAATAACGTAGAATGTAGGTCAGAGGCAGATGAGGTAGAAAGGGAGCCTGAATCATTGGAAGAAACTGAAAGTGAAAATGGTGGTCATTTGGACTCTGAGGCTGTGGGGAACGACAATTTAGAGAGGGGAGCTGTTCCTAGTATGAGTGATTCTCGGGAAGGGGCAGGAATTGTGACAGACGGTATACCCCGACGAATGGTGAAGCCCGTTATCCGTCTGACTAACGACCGTATGGGGGAGCCAACTGATGTGCCTTTGACTGTGATACACCAGGGAATAGTTTTACAGATTGGAGGTGAACCAGAGGTTCAGGACGTTGAGAAATACAAAGGTTCATCTCACCATGCAAATTCATGTGCTACTTGTGCTAGGTTTGTGCCTTACCCCTTAAGGGAATTGGTGAAACGAGTCTGATGGGGACATCAAGACTTTAGATGGGGGAGGGTGTAACCTGGGTCAGGTTTCAAAAAAGGAATATATATTGTCACACACGTGTGTTTAGGAGACAGCTAAAGGGCTTAAATACAGGTAGTTCCATGCCAGACCAGGGCGGGGGGGGCGGAGTGCACTAATTTTCCCTCTCGATCTTTTGCAGACCATTCTAGGGAAATCCCACCCAGCTCTGGGGCAGCCACTGACGTCACTTCTGGTTCCGGTCGGGATGACATCACTTCCGCTACTGGCCTTTAAAGCTGCCATCTTGCTACCTGGAAGTCAGTTCTGTTTTGGACTCGGTGGTGTGAACATGTATACCAATTTTGATCGCTTTTGCAGCCGTAATGGATTAAATGGGTGGCTGCCCCAAACCTTCTCGATGTCTTTTGGTCGTTCTTCTGACAGTGGCGTAGTCGACAGGATGGAGGAATCCCTGAAGAGAACGGGACCGGACCTGAATCATGTCCAGGTGGGAGAGTACCTGGGCCGAGCTTTCGGGTGGGGAGTGCGTCTCGGGTTTCGGAAAGAACCGGTGCAGACTCCGCTCCCTTTGTCTATTTCTGGGTCACCTCAATTGAATAGGGAGAGTGTCATTGGGACACACAGACGTGGGCTGGTCTCTATGGGGGATACGATGGGGACTTATTATGCTCTCTCGGAGGAGAGAGCTGTCCGTTCCACCGGGGCTAAGGTCCCAGAGGAAGGTGGACATTCCCCAGACCAGCAGGTGAAGAAAATTAAAAACTGGAGGTTTAACCCTGAACGGTCTACCCAAGAACAGCTAGACCTTCTATGGGAAGAGGTGGCCGGCTGGTTAAGGCCCGCTGAATGTACCACCTTCCAGGTAGTGAAAAAAGTAACCTGTTTTTTGTTCATAAATAGCCTGCCAAAGCATTTCGCCCAGCCGGTCTGGGGAGAATTTGCAAATATAAACGAGCTCATTGAGCTCATAGAAACATCTAGGGCAGCCTCGCAATTTGAGAGGGCTGAACGGTCCTTAAGTAGAAGCCGTAGAGATTACGTCCCTCTTACACTGCCCTCTCGACATACACCGGAGTTTGCATCGGAGTCCCCGATCCCGCGGGCGCGGTCCTCGCTCGGAGGCGAGGCGGAATGTAAGTGGAGAGAGAGGGATGGGTTGTGTGCGCTTTCAAACCCCCTGGCTTTGGCTCATAAAGGTGAGGTCATAGTAAATGGCTACAAGGTAGAAGCCTTATTTGATTCCGGCAGCAACATTTCTGTTGTTGATTGCCGATATGTACTACCGCGACAGTGGTTAAAAACAAAGACCAGAATTACCTGTGTACACGGAGATGTCCGCGCCTATGACTCCGCCCGGTGTTTCATCTGCCACGGAGGAATACTACGAAAACTCGTTGTGGCTGTACATCCAAATCCACCGTGTGCGGTGATTCTCGGGCGGGACTGGTCTGACATTAAAAGCGGTGCAGTACTGATCTCGCCTTATTCAAAATTAGGCCTAGTAACCGATGGGAATACACCGTCTCAGGTTGTCTCCACACCGTGTACGCAGCCAGTGGAGAGAGATATGGGAAACCCCGAGGAGGACGGAGAGCTTCCCGGTCCGTCGCGGGCGAATACGTCATCAGTCCGCACCTCACCAGAGCGGGACAACTCTCCGCCCCTTGAGGTCAGCCCAGACCCTCTCTCAGATCTGAGCTTTCAATTCAGACAAACACCGGCCTCATTTAGAAGGGAGCAGTGGAATGATGATTCCCTTAAGTTTGCGAAGAATGTAGTAGTCCTCGCCAACGGCCAACGCACCAATCAGCCCATGCCACAAGGACCCCACTTTGTGTTAGAAAATGACTTATTATATCGGGTCAGTGAACACGAGGGGGGAGTGCGGAAGTTGTTGTTAATTCCACGAACTTTCCGGCGGCAAGTTTGTGAGTTAGCGCACGCCCATCTCCTAGGAGGCCACTTGGGCACCGAAAAAACTTTAGAGCATATTAAGCTCCGTTTTTATTGGCCGGGAATTAACGAGGAGGTTCGCCGCTTCTGTGTTTCGTGCCCGGAATGTCAGCTGCGGCAAATTCCTAGGAGGGACCGTGCTCCTCTCGTTCCCCTCCCCTTAATTGATGTCCCCTTTGAAAGGATAGGGGTCGACATAGTGGGACCCCTGGAACCCTCGGCCCGAGGACATAAATATATATTAGTCCTCGTGGATTATGCAACCCGATATCCAGAAGCTGTCCCATTGTGCTCAGCTAATTCTAAAGCAATCGCACGGGCACTAATGGAGGTCTTTGCGCGAGTTGGAATCCCTAAAGAAGTCCTTACGGACCAAGGGACGCCGTTTACCTCGGAGACGTTCAAGGAAACGGCCAAGTTACTCAAAATAAAGCATTTGAGAACCGCGGTGTATCATCCTCAAACCGATGGTTTAGTAGAGAGATTTAATCAGACTCTCAAACAGATGCTTCGCAAGGTGGTCAGCGGGGATGGGAGGAATTGGGATCAGCTCCTCCCCCTCGTACTCTTTGCCTACCGGGAAGTCCCGCAAGCCTCAACGGGGTTCTCACCCTTTGAATTGTTATATGGGCGACAACCCCGGGGCATATTGGACATTCTAAAGGAAGGTTGGGAAGGAGAGGCCCTTCCCACAATTAATATTTTGGAGTATATCGCACAGTTACGCGATAGATTTGCGAAGATTCGACCCATATTAAAAAGTCACATGCAAGAGGCGCAATCAGCACAGGCCCACTACTACGACCGTGGCACGACACTCCGGGAGTTCCAGCCGGGGGATCGAGTCATGGTATTGGTTCCCACCTCCCACTCTAAGCTACTTGCCCACTGGCAAGGGCCATACGAAGTTAAAGAGCGAAAGGGGCTCGTCGACTATTTGGTGAAACAACCCAATCGTCGACCGAGAGAGCGGATATATCACGTGAACCTGCTGAAACCGTGGAAGGAACGGGACCCTGATCCCACCTCCGGCCTGCACCGCTCCCTTTTTGCTCAAAGTAATACCCTTAACTTCGGGTCTAATTTAAATAACCGACAGAGGCGGGAGCTAGAGATAGTTATCTCGTCCGTCCCGGAGGTGGTTGATGAAATCCCCGGAAGGACTTCTCTGGTTGCCCATGACATAGTGACTGAACCCGGGGTCATAGTCCGAGAACGCCCGTACCGTCTTCCCGAGGCAAAGAAAGCAGAAGTGGAACTGGAAATCAAGCGCATGCTGGATCTAGGAGTCATAGAGGAGAGTCATAGTCCCTGGTCCAGCCCAATTGTCTTGGTTCCTAAGCCCGACGGAAGTTGGAGGTTTTGCAATGACTTCCGTCGACTTAATCAGGTCTCACTATTTGATGCTTATCCCATGCCTCGAGTGGACGACCTCCTTGAGAGGCTTGGACAGGCAGAATACTTGACCACACTTGACATGACCAAAGGGTACTGGCAGGTTCCTTTAACGGACTCCGCAAAGGGTAAAACCGCGTTTAGCACCCCTAGTGGGCACTGGCAGTATCGTGTCCTTCCATTCGGGTTACATGGGGCTCCTGCAACTTTCCAGTGTCTGGTGGACAAAGTGCTCCGCCCCCATAACACGTATAGTGCTGCCTACCTGGATGACGTCGTCATCTATTCCAGCACCTGGAAGGAACACCTACAGCAGGTTGGAGCCGTGTTACGGACATTGGGAGAAGCCGGTCTTCGTATCAACCCAAAGAAATGTTTCTTTGGATTGGAGGAAGCCAAGTATTTGGGCTACCTGGTGGGTCGTGGTACGGTGAAGCCACAGTGCTCTAAAATACAAGCCATTTTGACATGGCCCCGTCCGCGAACCAAGCGGCAAGTCCAGGCATTTCTCGGATTAGCGGGGTATTACCGCCGGTTTGTACCACGTTTTTCAGAGAGAGCTGTGCCCTTGACTAATTTGACAAAGAAGAGGGCTCCTAACACTGTGGTATGGACTGATATGACTGAGGCAGCCTTCAGTGACTTAAAAAGGGCCCTGACGTCGGCACCCATGTTAAAGGCGCCTGATTTTTCACGGCCTTTTATTCTCCAGACGGACGCTTCGGACACAGGCCTAGGAGCAGTGCTGAGCCAAAGTGTCGATGGTGCTGAACACCCCATCATGTTTCTGAGCCGGAAACTGTTGGATCGGGAGACCAGATACGCGGCAGTGGAGAGGGAGGCTCTTGCGATTAAGTGGGCGATCACACAGTTGAGATACTACCTCTTGGGTCGGGAGTTTACTCTAGTCACGGACCATGCCCCTTTACAGTGGATGGCCCTACACAAAGAGTCTAACCCGCGAGTCACGAGGTGGTTCCTCGATTTGCAACATTACAAGTTTTCGCTCATTCATCGGAAGGGTTCTCTACACGCCAATGCCGACGCTCTCTCCCGTGTTCACGACCTCTCGGTGCAGGACGCCCGACCCGACGGGTCTGGGCTAAGGGGGGGGCCCTGTCACACACGTGTGTTTAGGAGACAGCTAAAGGGCTTAAATACAGGTAGTTCCATGCCAGACCAGGGGGGGGCGGAGTGCACTAATTTTCCCTCTCGATCTTTTACAGACCATTCTAGGGAAATCCCACCCGCCTCTGGGGCAGCCACTGACGTCACTTCTGGTTCCGGTTGGGATGACATCACTTCCGCTACTGGCCTTTAAAGCTGCCATCTTGCTACCTGGAAGTCAGTTCTGTTTTGGACTCGGTGGTGTGAACATGTATACCAATTTTGATCGCTTTTGCAGCCGTAATGGATTAAATGGGTGGCTGCCCCAAACCTTCTCGATGTCTTTTGGTCGTTCTTCTGACAATATATATAACTGCGAGTTTTGTGTAAATAAAGTTTATTGAAGTTGATATACGTAGGTGTCCTCGGATTGGCCAGAAAAAGAAAAGACCGGGTTGCAAGATAGTAAAAAAAAAGAAGGAAGAAGGTACGAAAAGGAGAAGAGGGGAGTGTGAGAGAGGAAGAGAAGAAAAGAGAGTTCAGGCAAAACGCCTAAACGAATAGAGGAAAGAGAGTTTCAGGCAAAACGCCTAAACGAATAGAGGAAAGAGAGTTTCAGGCAAAACGCCTAGACGAAAGAAAGAAAGAGAGTCGCATTTGAGGCAGCACGCCGAAGTTAGATGGACAGAAAGAGAAAAGAGAATCGCAGTTGAAGCACAACGCTGAAACAAGACGGAGAAAGAACTAGAAGGAGTCACGGTTGAGGCAGCAAGCTGAAACAAGACAGAAAGAACGAGAAAGTCGGAGTTGAGGCAGCACACTGAAACAAGACGAATAGAACGAAAGAGAAAAGAGAGGCAGGTTGAGGCAAAACGCCGAAACGACTGAGAGAGAAAGAAAGAGGGTGTTAAATGTAGCAAACGGCTACAACACAAAGAAGAGTTGGTTGATAAAGGGAAAGACGGCAGGCAGGACACAAGGCAGAAATGGTGATCAGTGAGTAAAGAGGGTGTTTGAGAGAGAGGGAGAAGGAGGAATATATAAAACCAAGGTCGGTGTGTTTTTTTTTGTTTATTTGTTTTAAAGTGGCTTGAGTAAATTCTCAAGTGAAGGGGCCAGTTTTTGTGTTGTTTGTTTGGCCACTACGCACCCGAGCTACGTTTGGGGCCCCCAACGGATTGAGTAATATTCATTGACTGTGGAAATATGTCCGGGTGAGCTCACCAATAGTGTCGGGACCAATATATATATCGGGTTATAAATAAGTTACTGTTTGTGTTTTATGTATAGTGTATATATTGTAAATTATCAATTTAAAAAAACTGTTTCACTTTCCATTTAGTAAAGAGAGTTTTGTTTATATATTTGAGTAACTGATTTGATTATTGATTATAAGGTTGAAGGTGGGTGATTGTGTACCTTCCCACCATAGAGGTGGCGACACCATTATAAAAGAGCTCAGGACCTTGCATACCGATAACGGAAGGGTGTTGCAAGGGGGTTACATAATGAATTGTGTAATGAAAATTAAAATGCAAAAACATACACATCATTAAAACCTGCCCTTCTGCATCTTCATGGAGTTAGATTACCAAGTCTTTTTATGAAAACTTATCTAGAGCATCAAGAAAACAGAACAACTAAATGTTTTTAGCCAAAAATTTTAAAAAAGAAAAACAACTTTAGTTTTAGTCAGTGGACAGTTTATACCATTACTGATTATTTTTGAAGCAGGGACATTGAAATTGGGTGACATAATAAAAAATTTAAGCAAATATAACTTTAAATGAATTAAATCGTCATTATACCATCTGATGTATAATGAAAGGGCTTTCAGTTTGATCCTGAGAACCACAGTGACTTCAAATTTGTGCTAGACATTTAATCAAGGATAATCTAAGTTGATGGTCATCTGTGGCTGGATACACTATGAACTACGTGAGGTATTTTTTTCTGTACACTACTAGTATATTAAGTGGTACAGTTATAATCATATAATGTGACTCTGCTGGCACAAAACCCTGAGTCATGTAGTATTTACAGAGTGGTACATATACTAAATGTCAGAATGGACATGATGTTAAATGTTACCTTGATGCCAGACTGAGACAAAGAAGGTATTTTCTGAAGGCTTTATTTTAAAGCTTGCTTTGTCTTACATCACTTACCTGACCCTACACTGGAAGTGTAAGTACCTACCAAAGATAACTAGCTCCTTATGAGCATTAGAACATTAGGACAATCTAGACGATTCCAAGACATTCAGCCCAAGAAAGCTCGCCAGTCCTATCCATTTAATTCTTCTAAAATAACATCAAGTCTATTTTTGAAAGTCCCTAAAGTCCTACTGTCTACCACAATACTTGGTAAGTTATTCCATGTGTTTCTCAGTGTAATGAAAAACTTCCTGATGTTTGTGATGAAATTTACACATAACAAGTTTCCAACTGTGTCCCTGTGTTCTTAATGAACTCATTTTAAAGTAACAGTTTCAATCCACTGTACTAATTCCTTTTGTAATTTTAAACAATTCAATCATCTTAATCTTCTTTTGCTTAAACTAAAAAGACTCAGCTCTTTTAATCATTCCTCATAATGCATCCCCTTTAGCCCCTGAATCAGCATAGTCACTCTTCTCTGGTTTTTTTCAGTGCTGCTTTGTCCTTTTTGTAGCCTGGAGACCAAAATTGTACACTGTACTCCAGATGACCAGTGTGTTATAAAGCTTGAGTATAACCTCTTTGGACTTGTACTCTGCACATCGTGCTATACAAGCTATCATTTTGTTAAACTTCTTAATGGCTTCTGGACACTGTCTGGCAGTTATTAGTGTTGAGTCCACTAAAACTCCTAAATCCTTCTTATAAGATGTACTTTCACTATTTAGACCTCTCATTGTATATTCAACACTAGAATACCTGAAGTCTGTGAAAATATTCGTAATGTCGGGCCACCTTAATTTTACTGCGTTAATTGCGCACCAATAGTGCCTTTGTTTTGCAAATGTGTCGGTCAGCCACAGGCAAGTAGCCTGCTATCAAACAAAAAATTCTCACAGCTGAATTCTGTTTATCTTGGAGTGAGGTGTCTGGAATTGTATAGGAAAATAATATATTGTTATTTAAAATACATACATTTCATGTCCGTTTACAATGATCTGTGTTAATGTAGGATGCCATTTCTTGGGAGGCAAGAAATGTTGAACACGTAACTAAAACAGAATTTTTTTTCATTTGTTATAGTAATAACAACAAAATGTTGACGTGAAGTGTGTAATGTGTGAAGACTGAAGTCCAAATATCAAACAAGCCAAAGAAAAAGAAATTGTTCAATGTACACGTTGCTGTCAATGTGTGAAAACTGAAGCCCAAATATCAATCAATATGAAGTAATGACATTTGCATTCATGTGTGAGTCTGTGTCTTTCACAGTGGAAATGCGGCAACCTCTCATATATATCTGCATGCTGCTTCAGGCGTAAGAATTACTGCTTTGTAATCAAGATGTGGCCAGTTCAATCCCGGGTCCTTCCTGCGTTTATTGCTTTGAGTGGTGGTCTGCTATTATTGTTACTGTTATATAATAAAAACATACATTTGATTTGAGTCTTTAACAAATCAACTAAACAAGTGTACTTTAATTTAAGAATAAAACTGAATAAAAACCAAATAAAAGAAAAATCGCACATAAGTTAGAGTCTTAACAGCCTATGTAAAGTTATGGTACTTGTGAAAGTTAACTTTCAGTTAAAATTCAGTAGTATTCTCTCAGTCACATTCACGCTCCCCCTGATATGACATTGTTAGTTTCAAATAAAGACATGGTATAACAAAACAAGTGTGCTTTTATGTGCAATTTTTTTTATTCGGGTTTTATTCAGTTTGTATTATTGAATAAAAGTACACTTGTTTTGTTGATTTGTTAGGGACTCAAATCAAATGTATGTTTTTGTTATATAACAGTAATAGTAATAGCAGCAGCCCACAACTCAAAACAGGAAGGATTTACATTACTTACATTAAATTTCATTTCCCACAAACCTGCCAAGGCCTGAATGCAGTTCAAGTCACTCTGCAATGATTCAATGGATTCAAGATTATCCTATTCCTATCCAAACTTAACAAGCTTGTTAACTGCTAAGCACCACAGTGCTAAAATAGAAAAAATGGGCACAAAACATACAGTGTTAAAATCATTCAGTTCAAGCCATAACGTTTTTAAGCAAAAACAAGTGTGAAAATGACAGGCCTTTATCAATAGTTCAGAAGGTCTGATAATCTTACCCTGCATCCGGGCCTCCTCCTATAGCTAAAAATTGACACCTTAATATCACAATGTAAATAATCAACAGCAAAACACAACACAAGGAAACCCTCACAAAATGGTGTCAGTCACTCAGCAATCTTGACACTTTTTATATTTTCCTGAAAGCAGTTCCTGTAATGTTTATTAGATTTGTGACAGGATGCAAAATCAAAACCTAGATTGTAAAAGGTTAATTAAAAATGATATTTAATAAAAGTAACATTCATGACTTATTGTAGTGAAATCAGAACTGTCAAAATGCTTGGGGTTACACCAATACAGATACCAAAAGAGATATGTATGTCCTGTAAAGTAGTTTGTGGTACAGCATGCCACACTACATTACATTTACATTCAACCATTAACTTTGAAAAATTGTGGATCACATGAGCCTGGGCATTGGGTGGACAGAAACTAGTGCAGCTCTCACGGGACATCCACATTTCCAGTCTTCTCAGAGTTCTTTCCCAGAATATAAATAAACATCTTTAAGGATCTATCATTTAGTGAGGAATCTCAAGGTTCCACCTTAGCAGAAGGTCCAATGCTGAAATGGCCTGACTGTTCGAAAAGCACCTTGAGCTGAAGTGTCATATCCAAATTGACAGCATATCAAAATTAGATGTTGTCTATGGTGAGTTTCCTTCAAGCCAGCTTGAGATCTTATGCTGCTTCCAAGAATACCTTGCCATTATCCATAGAGACATAAATGAGATAAAAAAGCAACAAAAAATATATCCAAAGAGTTTGGAGCCCTAATGAACAAAGCAACCAAGAAGAAAATTCAGATACTAGAATGCCAGGTTGACATTCTTTTGTATGAATTAGCTGATCTTGAGAACAAAGCTGGATAAGTAATATTCTTTTATTTGGCATTACAGAGCTCACAGAAAGCAATAGTACAATTTGTTTCCTGAAAAACTCTGGCCAGCTATCTTCCCTGGCTTGTACTACTTTGCCACTACAGTGTTAGAATAGGACATATACTGTACACTATTTGTTAACTCTGAGATTTTCTACACTTGTACAGCATCAGGTGATGTGTCAGAGGAATTGATGCGTATCCACCCTCTCTGTACAATACACCTCAACTGGTTGGTTCTTCTTTCTCTGTATTAACAGACCATTTGAATCTATAAATTGATCTGTCACCTTCTTATTTATGTGTTCAGAGCAGGTGGTCTTTAATTCTTTTTTCCAAAGAAGCTGCTGAGGGATTTGTTATGGTTTTTTTGTTTAATCATAAGGTAAGTTGAAAGGTAAGTGATTCTTTCAGTTACATTTTGGGGTGAGAATGGCTCACATGCGCTCTGCAATGTGGATAAGACTGTTAAATGCTATGCATCATTGTGCCCCCCGAGACAAACGCCTTTTGCACTGACAGTTGGACAGTTTTATATTTTTATGGTTTGCTCTCATCAACAAATATTCTTTATTTAGAGTGCAGCTCCCACTGTGCTTTTCTGCCTTGTGTCTTGAGAGTGTAGTTTGGGTTGGATGGCTGGGCTGCCAAATTCACAAAACTAGAGAGGTTTGCAAGCTCAGTCATACATGTTACCTTCTAGGAAATTCCAGATACCAAATTTCAGAAGCACAGCTTACATTTTAAAACTTGTCCACAGGTTTTGATAAATTCCACAGGTTCTTTGATGCTCTAAATCAGCGGTTCTCAAACTTCTTTAGAATTTCTTGTGTGGCGGTCCCTTTAAAAATTTTTCGATGGCTCGCAGACCCTTTTATTAAAAATTAAAAAATCAATATTATTTCAAGAAAATTGGGGGCACCAAATACTTTGCACAAGAGTGTCACATACCCACTGCGCGTCATTGCATAGGTATAGGCTGCTGTGAATAAAACATTTTTTGACAAACAATTATTTATTCAGAAAATATTACATACATCTTAGTTATTAAATTTAAGTTAAAAATTTAATGGGATAGATGCATCTGCTTTGCCTTAACCATTTGCTTTGAGCGGGCAATTTCACCACTTAAAAACACAAAAAATGTAAAATATGTTGTTTGTTGATTATCTGTATCCACCTTTAGCACTCTTATTTGCTTCTAAAATATATACGAAAACTGTTCACGAGTGTCTTGATTCTGTGAAAGAATTGATAATTTTTGATTATGATAAAAATAATGAGGGCTGGTTTGTGCCGAGCGATAACGGTGGGAAAACAATGCGGTGGCAGTGAATAACGGAACAGCGGATTAGTGGTCAGGTCTAGGTGGTGGGGGTAATGATGGAGCTCAGTCACTTACTTTACACTTACACTCGGGTGGCAAAGGTTAATAATTATAAAAATATAAATAGTATAAGTATGCAATTATTTCTCACGGCCCCACCGAAACCGCTTTGCGGTCCCCTAGGGGACTGCGGACCCCAGTTTGAGAACTGCTGCTCTAAATGAAATAGGTCATATAAAAATACTATTGTGCTGTATATTGTCATGCTTCTTACCAATATGCCTTCCTACCAAATGTGACCAACTAAATCATAAAACTGAAAGACTACAACATCATTTTGGGCATGAATGTAAATGCTGTAATGAACCCCTGCTTCAGAAGTCCCTAACTCCATTCTGCCAGCATTTCCCTCACTTGGTTTGCTTACTGTGTACATTAACTTCTGACCTAGGCTTAATTGACTCATTCTACTTATTTAATCCCAAATTATTTTGCCACAAACCTCATTCTTGGATAGACTAGGTTTTTATCTCTCAGTCACTAGCCCCTTGCTATTATAATGCCAGTCTTGAGGTTCCATATATGTTTGATCACCAGTCTATGCCAGTTCAGTTTCAGCTCTTGAATCTTTCTTTGCAATGTTCTAGGGATTAACGTCTTCCTGCTGTGAAATACCAATTTCTGTGCTAAACCATCAGCCATGTTGGAAGAATTCTTTGCAATTAAGTCAGATTCCATCAGCAACCTGCCATATGTTTGCATAGCTGTTAAAAGTAGAACCCATTACTTTGCATTTGCATATACCTAAGTGCTAACATGTGGATGCAGGCACAAATTTATGACTTAAAATGACATCTCTCACCTTATATGACCTAATCAGAATATAAATTGGTAATCACCACTACAAGATCTAAACTTAATTCCACGTTACTGTGAAAGGCTGGATTTGAAATGCATTGCACCCAGGCACATAATTAGGTTTCCAGTACAAGACAAAGCAAGTTATTTATTTTAAAACTGCAATGGCTGCACACCCATTTAAAACAAATCAGATAGCATCACTAATAGCAAAAGAATGTTATTCAAATGAATTTAATTATTCACAGTGATTATTTCTATTACAATCACCAGTTACAATGCCACAAGTTCACTTTGTGGTAATGAGTTCTTACTAATTTTCCTCTGTTCTTCCCTATTTGACACCATTGATTTATTTCTACATTAATTTTCTAGACATGTCTAGTTCAGTGCATAATCATCAGGGATATTTCTAACGCCATTGCAACCAATACTAGACATCGAAGACAGTGATAAAGCAAACAACAAGGATCTCTCAGGTTATGAGTGTTTGCCACTTAATGCAGGCAGGAGCACAGCTAAATCCCCGTTACTCCTCACGCAACAGATCTGTACTGCTTCACACAGCTCCATTGGTTCCTCTTGTTCTCTCAAGACACTACCACATTCCAGCACTTTCTATTCATTTTAACCAGGAGCTGGTCCTTATGCCCTCTTTTACTTAATCAGACAGAAATCTGTTCCAATCTAGTAAAAGATATAAAAGAAAAAAGGAATAATCTAACACCTTATTACATGAACCTTTCTGCAATCTACATTTTCTTGTATGCTTTTGCACCATAAAAAACTACTGCTGTTGGCTAGTTCATCTTTGTATTACTATTAATTATATAAGTTTAATGTTAAGCTACAACTAGATTCTCTAAAATATCTTAAGCAGTTTGAAAACGTGCAAAATAAAAAAGCAAAAAAAAAACAACTTTCAATTATAAATCCCATAAAATAAAAGTAAACTCAAGGGATATCAATAATAGCATATCCTCTTTAATAAAATCCCTGTGTGCGTCCAGTGTCCGTGTGTGTGTGTCTTCGGGTGAAGTGCGCATGCGCGGGGCACGGTGCGATGCGCAATATTACTGTCAGAGAAAATTACAGGCGTTTTACGGAAATACAAACCAGTATTACTGCGAGAGGAAATTAAAGGTACACAATACAGTGACGCATATTACAGCCACATACAAGCCAGTATTACTTTCAGAGAAAATTAAAGGCATATTGCTGACGCGCATGCCTGTATTACCGCCAGAGAAAATTAAAGGTATATAATGGATGTACAAGCCAACGGACATACAAGACAGTATTACTGTCACAGAAAATTAAAGACACACAATACACAGTGGCAGCTCACGAAGAACGGTCAGCACAGCAACTAAACATAAACAAAAGAAAGGCTGAAAGACAAAGAAAAATACGACCAACAAATAGACTGAGGTCAAGGTCCCTTGCCATTTAATATAGACTGTTCCTACTAATGTTTATACACTACTGTTCTAGCATCCGTTATTGTAATGGGCTTAATGACTAGTCTATTATAAGAATCCAAAAAGCAGTGCATAAATTTCATAACTTTCATCTTGAGTAGTCCACTGCATTGTGATTTTAGTTATATAGAAGAGAAGGCCACAAAAGATTTTGCCAGAACATTTCTGGTTATTCAGCTGTGAATAATAATATTTAAAGTGTCATCACCTGCCTGTCCTCACAGTGGCCATTTCAGAACTAAAAAAAAAAACTTTTAAAGCATTAAACATACCTTATACCTGTGAATAATAATATACAGTGGCATGCAAACGTATTCAATCCCCTTGAAAGTCATCATAATTCAGTACTTTTAATGTGAACTCTTATGCCGTTTCAATGCATTTTAAAAGTCAAAATAGATATTTAACTGAAGAAGAAAAACTCAAAAGTTAGTCTTTGCAAAAGTATATAACCCTCTGTGCTTTGGAAGCTCCAGGATTACACAAATGACAAATTAATCACAACAAAAAGGTGACAGTCATTTGACCATAATTAAACATAATTAGATACTACTTGTGAGTCCTTTATATCTCTCTGGATATAAAAAGCACCCTTTGTTAGGACCATGGTCTTTGTTGGACAATTACTGCAAAATGAAGACAAAGGTAGCATTCTGTGAGAAACAAAGTCATTGAAATGCACAAAACAGAAAATGGCTATCCCTCAAAAAATAAACATCAGAGCAAAATGTCAACTGGTGAGAGTGGCTGCTAAAAATCCAACCGTTACTCTAGACTGAAACTACAGTGAAGATGCGTGGTCCTCAAATTCAAGAGCTGTCCATAAAACAGGCCTCTACGGGAAGGCTGAAAGAAAGAAACCATTCCTTAAAACAGTCCACATAAAAGAATGTATGTCTGTTGCTGCAAAGTATGAAAAAGACACAGTTAAGATGTGGGAGAAGGATTTATGGTTAGATGAGGCCAAAATAGAACTTTTCAGCCAGACTTCAAAGAGATTTGCATGGTGTAAAACTAACATTGCCCATGCCCCAAGAAACACCACAACTATGGTGAAATATGGTGGTGGCAACATCATGCTATGGGGATTCTTTTCATGTGCTGGGAAAGGGAATCTCTTTGGAGTTGAAGGGACAATGATGGACACAAATAGCACACAATATTGCTGGAGAACTTGTTCCAGTCTGCTGTGAACCTACAGCTCGGAAGAAGAGTCATCTTTGAACATAACAATGACTCTAAGCATAAGGCCAAAGCAACACTGGAATGGGCCAGAAATAGAAGGATGAATGTTTTGAAACTGCCAAGTCAAAGCCCTGATCTTAACCCTATTGAGAATCTGCACTATTTGAAAACTGCTATCCAGAGCCGCCATCCCACCAACTTAGACGACCTGATAAATTCTGCCAAGAAGAATGGGGAAAAATTTACAAACTTTCCACAAAAGAATTAGGGCTGTTATTGCAGCAAAAGGGTTCTCAACAAAGAAAATGTGTAGGGCTTGAAACACTAATGCCCTCGTTTATCATGCAGAAAATGTTTATGATTTTTAAGGGGATTGAATACACCCCGCACCCTACTGTACGAGGTGTCAACACTTACATATCCTATAATACAGAATAAATATTATTTAAAATAAAAGATATTATTAATCTGATGCCTTTTCCAAGGTGACTTACAAAATCAGAGACATAAAATTTGTTACATTTCATTCTGTTTTATCAGAAGCAGGTGAAGTGTTTCGTTCATGGTCTATGGTGATGCGCGTTGAGCATCTATGGCAGTGGGCAAGTTTTTAGTTATAAAAAGTGCACTCAGGTTCAGGGGGTGGGTGTAGGTTTGTACAATAGTGAAGACAAGCACCCCCAAGATTAGGATTAGGAAATATATATTCAATTCAGTCTGTTTCTTCATTAGCACGCTTGGAATTATGATTAAGGCACCTACACCCACATTGGTATAAATGAGTCTGAGAAAAAGAATATGGGGAAAAAGGGAATGAAAGAGAAAAAGCAAAAGAAGCCAGAGGTGAAGTTAAAGGGAGAAAAAAGCAGAGAAAGAATATTGGGATGAAGGCCGTGCTGGTGCAGTGGAGAGGAGGCTTGACGGTTGGGGAAAAGGCCCCATCCAGAGCAGTGGTGCTCCAGGGGTAGGGTAGCACTTTCTGAACTCTGCAGAGAAGCAGGAGTGACCAACTGCTCCAAAAGGTCTCATGAACACTGAGGGATGGAGGTTGGAGAAGGTAACGGGACATGCGGGATCCCTGCAATAGGATTGTTTGAGGGATCCTGGTAACCCATATCAAGGAATGGAGATAGGGACACAATCCCATTAAAGGCTCTCTGCACTTGCTGGAAGGTATCTGCTGTTGCTAAGCAGACCCTAAAGGTGAGCAAAGGAGAACACGGATTTGACTAAGGCACTTAAGCTTGTGGTTGTTTTAATGGACAAAGCCTGATTGTGTTTTTTAGCCCTTGATTTTAACCTATGTATTGGAGTATTTATTTATTGACTGATTTTAACCTCCATGGAGCATTATTTCATTGGTTTATTTATTGACTTATTTATTTAACAGAAGACTGCACCAAACTTTTTTTGAACATGGAGTTATTAAATCAATTGGCACAATGCGTCATATTGTGTGTGTCCTTGTTGCGCAGTCCATCTTGGTCTGTAACTATTGATGACTTTGGTTCAAAGAGGTTATGCCAGCTGCAGGCAACCCGGGCATCATATGGTCACAGTAGTAGGACCTAAACCCCCAACCTCTGGGGTTGATGGCCAAAGACTTAACCACTATGCCATGCTGCCTGCCATCCTAATAAAAGAAAAGACAAACTCTCACAGCAGCCATGACAGAACCGAGTGCATGTCCAAATGTACATGCCCTTTTTCTTAGGATAATTCTATTTACATGGCAGTGGTGTCAGTGTTAACTACCACTGATTTCTGTAATGGTACCGTCTCTCACTGAAAATGAAACTTGAAACAAAACAGTCCTGGGCCTCATAATCCAATTCAATTAACTTAAAAATATAATACTGGATGGCTGTCAATGGAAGCTTATTTAACTTTAGTCATACAAAATTTAGAGATTGTGACATAACCTACAGAATACTAAAGTACCAAGATTAACATTCCATAGAGATGGGCCAGGATTTGAACCCAGTATTGTATAGCTATGATATAGCAGGGCAGTGCTAACCACCATTAGTTTTCACATATTCTTATTTATTTTATTGCATTGCTTTTTAACATTCTTTAACCATATTCCAATTTTTATAAAAATACAAGGTGCCAAATCTTTCAAATGTCAAACTATTTATTATACATGACAAATTTTACAGGCAGCATAATATTTTACAGTATTAGTGATTTTTAACAGTGTCACCTTTATATTATAATACAACATGATTTCAAAACTGGAAGTATTACTTGTAGCTTCTAGAAACACAACAAATGGTCTGAGACACATGCTAACCAGTTTTCTATGAATATATCAATAAGATGACCAACATTTAAAATGATTTCATACAGCTCAGATTATTGTATGTTAAATAAAAAAAGACAGTGAAAAGAAAGTGTGTTTTTTTTAAATTACTTGGGAGACTACTGTATTAAATGTAGCTGTAGGCTGTCGTTTAATGCATTTTCAGTCAGTAAATTGATTTAAACCCGCAGTGCCTAGTGGTAAAAGTGACAGAAGTCCAATAACTTCCCTTAAGTGTTAAAATCTACTGAAGGACATAATGCCAAGCTTATCATTGTTAGAGATGCTCTTTACACAGATATAAATGAATGTACAGTAGAAAGTCCTATCAGTTTTCTGCCCTCCATGTGAACACAGAGAATGCAGTTCCTCAATATCAGAACACTTAATCTAAGGCAAGTTATTAAAATACATTCAAAATCTTTCAGAATTTTTCTACTAAATTCATCTAAGAAACTAAAACAACACTGTTTAAATGTACAGAATATTGAAGCATCTGACAGATTGCTTTTAGATTTTCTTCTGTGTTGACCAACTCAGTTCATGATGTCAAACTTCCCAAGAGAGTATGAAATTGCATTGGCACTTTATAAAAAAGTCCTGTTATAGCCAATAATGAAACAATGGTAAAACAGTAGACTACAGTATGATGATGTTTTAATTAGAATTAAGTTAAATTAATAATACCAGTAAAGGAGAATCTAATGTTCTTATCTGAAGCATTTTTCCCCTGATTTTGAGGAAATCCTTTTTTCTTGTCAAAAAGTCATGTTAATTATATTGAATTAATTGTGATACTTTACGATACTTTTTAAACGTAAAAAAATATAATCACAAAATGTAATGGAGTTTTTAGATCAATGTGGTGTTTTACCCTGTATCTATTTTTAATATTAATTCTCATCTACCTATGCATATAATATTTCAGAGATAATTTAGTTCGAGGCCCAGTCACTGTGTTAGTAAAGTTTGAATGTTTTATGTATCCTGTGGCAGACGGCCTTGGCCCATGCCCGGCCAGGATGCCCCTGCAGCAAGCATGGGAGACCCAATACCTCCTCCTGGACGTTAGTTGGCAGCCTCCATGGGTTGCAGCAGTGCCTCGGACTCCCACAGGGCTTCATGGGAGTTGGAGTTTGGTGCAGCCCTGTTGGGTTCTGCAGGCGCCACCAGGGGGTGCTGCAGCAGGAGCTGCTGGGCCCTCCTGGGCAGTTATTTTCCCACACCCGGAAGTGCAGCTGGATGTTGCCAATCAAGCACCTGGAGCACTTCTGGGTGCCTGATAAAAAGAACCAGCGACCACCACTCAGGAGCCAGAATCAGGAGGAGGAGGACGAGGTTGCCTGGGAGTAGTGGTGGCTTTATTTGGGTTGGTGTATTAGTTGCTGTGCTTGGGACTGTGTACTGCCTGTGGGACACGGGGAAGACGTGCGCCTACAGGCGAAGAAAAATAAACAGATTATTTATTTTAAGTGTGCCTCCGTGTCCAGTCTATGTCTGGTCAGGCGCCTATATAGTGCTTTTTCACAACCTCCATGCAGTTTTTGTGCATGTACTTCAGGTCAAAATGTGTATGTAAGACAGCCTGGAGAATTTAAAGTTTAGTATGAGTTTTAGTTCTCTTCCACACATACAGTACAACCCTGATCATTTCCTGGTTACCCATCCCAGAAATCTACTTACTAGGATGTCTCAAATACTGTCAGTTTGTGGATATCATGAATGATGCAAATGAAATCCACAGTGAATGCAGTTTTTTGAGAGTGGGTCCGCAAGTAAAGATGTTGGTAGGCAGCAGGAAAAAGGCTCTGCATTCATCAGTGATATTATATTGTAATTTCTGTCAATGTACTTGACTTATACTAGATCTACATTCTGGAACTTTGCTAGGTCATCTTACCTGGAATCCCTGACATGGGTTTTGTCACAAATGTCCTTAACCCATTAGTTGACCAGAAAATTCCTGGATACCCTGAATGTGTGAAAGGAGCTAGTGTGGGTTTGTGCGCAAGTAAAAACAGCATCTCATCCAGGGTGTATTTCTGCCTCATGACCAAAGAATCTGAAATACTGTAGGGTCAGCATTCCCTATAATGAATAAAAGTGTTCTCAAAATTACTAAACAAAGAAGAGGGAAAAAAAACAGTAACTCTTAGCAACAGTGCACCAACACCCCTCAAAAAACCCAACCCAACCTGAGGACCCAAACTAGATAAACACAAAGATATAATTTGGAACACACTTCAGGTCCTACCTAACCCACTAGAGTTACAAACATTTTAAATGGGTCCTCTCTCAAGATAAGTGTACCAAAAGTGTTTTCCCAGTTTGGAGGTCCCTGTAAGATATTCTCACATCTCTAAAAAGACTCTGGTCGATAAAACTCCCCCAGAATAGCAAAGCAATCTAACAAGCAGAGGACCAACTGAAATGTTCATCTAGGGACACCTCCAAACTGACATGCCATACATCTGTCCCTGGGTAAAAAAGTGTGAAATCAGATCAAATAATGTGCTGGTCAAGATTTTGTTACTGAAATTTAACCCCACACACACTTCCTCTATTGTCTCCCCAAGCCATTAACTTTTGTTTTTCCACACTCCCCCTGTGCAAAGCAAGTGTAATACAGAAAAATAAGGATGATCATTCATTATTCAATCATTGTTAAACTTGGAATTTCTGCCTCTCACCATGTAATCTGTACTGTACCTGCTGAGTGAGATCCCCTTGGACCATTATAAATTAATTGTGGAACTTTTTGAGAACATTGCCAGTGGAGCAGCTGTTTAATGACACAGCATAAGCAAACTCATGGGGTTACCCTGTCAGCAATAACTTAACATGTATTATTTTTGGTTTATTGCAGAAGTAACACTATACAGAATGTCTTTAAAATATCTAAAGGTTTCCATCATATCTTAGGAGAAATGTAAAGAAATTGACAGTGAAAGAGTATTGTTGTAGTTTAAGAGCTTTTTGATTCTGCTGTGGGCTCAACAAAGCAGCAAATAGCTCCTAAATTTCCCTGAGAAAATGAATAAAGTATCTATCTATCTATCTATCTATCTATCTATCTATCTATCTATCTATCTATCTATCTATCTATCTATCTATCTATCTATCTATCTATCTATCTATCTATCTATCTATCTATCTATCTATCTATCTAATTGGCCTGGTTAAGGCAAGCAGACATAATCTCTTGTGGGCCATTATCACAAAATCAAAATTATTACGTATCTTGTCTATGATCCTATCCTTTGAGGCCAGTACGTTTATCACAATTGTACTGTGTGAAGTGCTAGCAAGTCATGTGAACGGGAGGACAGAAGCACTTCCGGGTCAAGGACTATATAAAGGACTGCCGGAGACCCAGCAAGAGAGCCGGAGTCGGGAGATGTGTGACAGAGCATGCTGGGAGGTGTGGAGGAGAGATTAGTGATTATTATAGTGCTTATTAGTTATGTTTATGGTGGTTGTGGTGCTTGGAAGCACTGTGGAAGAAGAAAACAAAATTAAAATACTTCTTCGTGCTTTTACTCTGTGTCCTGAGTGTCTGTCTCTTGGGTTTAAAGGGGTGACAGTGACCCCTAGCGCCTGCCCCTAGCGCCCACAACCATTATACACAATTATGGTCAAAGAACAAAGTTAGATTGGTACTTGACCAGAAGACACACTATATTGCCAAAAGTATTGGGACAAATCACTGAATTCTGGTGTTCCAATCACTTCCATATAAAATCAAGCACCTAGCCATGTAGACTGCTTTTACAAACATTTGTGAAAGAATGGATTGCTCTCGGGAGCTCAGTGAATTCATGCGTGGTACGGTGATAGGATGCCACCTGTGCAATAAGTCCATTCATGAAATTTCCTTGCACTTAATATTCCACAGTCAACTGTTAGTGGTATTATAACAAAGTAGAAGCAATTGGGAACAACAGCAACTCAGCCACAAAGTGGTAGGCCACGTAAGATCACAGAGTGGGAACAGCGCATGCTGAAGCACACAGTGTGCAGAAGTCACCAACATCCTGTAGAGTCAATAGCTACAGGCCTCCAAACTTTGTGTGGCCTCCAGATTAGCTCAAGTACAGTGCGAAGAGAGCTTCCCAGAATGGGTTTCCATGGCTGAACTGCTGCATCACCAAGTGCAACACAAAGCATCGGATGCAGTGGTGTAAAGCACACCACCACTGGACTCCAGAGCAGTGGAGATGTGTCCTCTGGAGTGACAAATCACGCTTCTCTGTCTGGCAATCCAATGGACGATTCTGGGTTTGGCAGTTGCCAGGAGAACAGTACTTGCCTGACTGTATTGTGCCAAGTGTAAACTTTGTTGTTTTTCAGGGGCTGGGCTTGGCCCCTTAATTCCAGTGAAAGGAACTCTTAATGCTTCAGTATCAAAAGCCATTTTGGACAATTTCATACTCCCAACTTTCTGGGAACAGTTTGGGGATGGCCCCTTGCTGTTCCAACATGACAGCACACCAGTGCACAAAGCAAGGTCTATAAAGAAATGGATGAGCGAGTTTGGTGTGGAGGAACTTGACTGGCCTGCACAGAGCCTTGACTTCAACTCAATAGAACACCTTTGGGATGAATTAGAGCGGAGACTACGAGCCAGACCTTCTCGTCCAACATCAGTACCTGACCTCACAAATGCTCTCCTGGAAGTATGGCCAAAAATTCCCATAAACACACTCCTAAACCTTGTGGTAAGCCTTCCCAGAAGAGTTGAAGCTGTTATAGTTGCAAAGGGTGGGCCAACTCCATATTAAAGCCTATGTATTAAAATGGGATGTCATTAAAGGTCATGTGTGAGTAAAGGCAGGCGTCCCAAAACTTTTGGCAATATAGTGTATCCTTATGCAGATGCACATTCAATACTATCAAATGAAGTACGTGTATTGGCAGAATTTCATAGAATTTCCAGATATATGAATAATTTGAAGGTAAATATTGTGATTACGCTGACAAGTGGCATCTACCTGAGGATGGCATTAGTAATGAGTCACCAGTGATATGAACTGGCATTCTACCATTCAAATGAACATTCTTAGAGCCAGCATCAGGGGAGCCTATAAAAACAACAGGCCTACCATTGTTGCACAGACTAGTATGTCAACATTGGGCCAATCCTCTGCAAAAAATGAGCTACCTAAACAAGCAAAGAACAATGTAAAGATTAACACTCTATGAGTTGGCATCAGTGAGCACTGCACAGTGCTACCTTGGTGTCAAAAGCAGGGTAGAGTGAAGAGAAGGCCTACCGTCTGACTCTG
Organism: Erpetoichthys calabaricus; assembly: GCF_900747795.2. Taxonomy (NCBI): domain Eukaryota; kingdom Metazoa; phylum Chordata; class Cladistia; order Polypteriformes; family Polypteridae; genus Erpetoichthys; species Erpetoichthys calabaricus. Next base: position 41,665,553 of record NC_041400.2, on the reverse strand, counting down.
CAAAGCATTGAGTACCATGGAGACCCAAAATGAATTTGCTAGGCTTTTTTAAAGAGATGCTGGAGAGTTTTGAGGCTGAGATGCAGGACCTGGAATACTGGTTGTAGCGTTAGTACTGGAAGGAAGACAGCTGAGAGACTGCAAACTCTGCATTTCTCCATCTGCTAATGTTCATTAACCTGTGTGTTTGGCTACTAATAGATCTTTAGAATGGACGAGCTAATGGAGGTGGAACTGCGGCAGATTGGGTCGCCACTGACCCCAGATGAGCAGTGTGAAACAGAGCCAGGAAAAGGTTGAGGCAGATGCAGTCAAGAAAGTTGAGTCTCAAAGCTGAAATTCAGGGTGTGGACTGCCACGGGTAGCATAAATTAATTAAAGAAGACAGCCAAGAGTCTGCTACCTTCCACACAAGGTTCACATGCCCAAATATAACGGACCAATCACCAAACCTAAGTGAGCATTTAACACCTCTGCTGCACTGCATGACAACACAGCACTTAACACTTTTGTTGTATCACTTTACAGTAAAGTGTACCACATCTCTGCTGTGCTCTCTGAAAGCACAGCGCTGAAGACCCACGTTGATGTGCTGTCATTACTGGCCACAGAACAACAGCGAAAGATAAGCCATCCCAACATTTGGAGTTTGTGAACCATTGTAAGTACCTGCAAATACTTGCTGGTACAGCAGTTTTCAAAAGGAGAGCTATGAAACAGTAATGACAAGTTGCATAAACCCTGGGAGTCACAAACCATATCAGCTGGCATGCCATGCCAAATGAGCAGATTCAGAGTCAATTGCAGAACAAAATATAACAATGGCAAGCCTGCTAAAGCCACATAAAGTCCAAATAGTGCAGCAACAGGAGTTGTCCTTCTAAGAACTTCAAGCTGCCTAAAAGTGCCATGTATAGAGTGAGAGTCCATTAGGGTCAACGTCAACATCAGCAAACACTGCCTAACACTAATGATAATAAATGATTCTGTGTTTTGAATTTCTTCTTTCATTAATTACACTTTTTATTAATGTCTCACAAGAGTTGAAATATCTTGGAATCACTATTAAAAAGAGCTACTGGAATAAAAATGAAAAATACAAAAATTGACTTGATTACCATTGAAATATTGTATATTGTGCTGGAAAATTTCATACATTTTTCAAGAGGGCATATAAGTTAACACAGCCAGCAGTATGTTTCCTCAGCAAATTAATTCTGTAAATATACCATGTGGTAAATATGAATCATTTATTAGCATTCATCTAAATCTAAATATGTATGAAAATTGCATAGCTAATAAACTTAAGACAAAAACACTCAAGCATGTATTTCTTGCTGTAGACATTACTTACTCTGTAAGTATTATATAAGAAGTAATACATAAGAAGTATTCATTTATTTAAAAATGTTTGGTAGAAAATGCCTTAAGAGTTAGTGACACAAATTACAAATAAGGCTAAGTAGACTTTAAAGTGACATTTAAAAGTATCCCGTGGCAATTTAATTTTAGAGATGATGAATTGGTTATTTGCAATTTACAACAACACACAGTAAGTTGTATATGCACACTGAAGAAATATTGTGCACTACTGCTAGACTGATATTGTTTTGGGCCAGGGTTAGATATTTGCCTAAAGATATTTTTGTAACTGAAAGGCCAGGAATGAGTAGTATAGCCTAGCATTTAAAAAGGAAGCAAAAATACAGAAACAGTTTTTAACTAAAAAAAATACTTGTGTACAGATTTAAATATAATTATGCCATTGTGAAAAATAGGGGAAACTCAAGTATTAAAACACATACTGTATATCTCCAAACATATTGCTTATGGTTTCTTACTAGTAATTTTGAAACCTTAACCTTGCATAATATTAGCACCATTGTTCTTACTTCAAGAAAAAAATGGTCAAATCCTATACTTGCAGACTTCTAAACTGCTGACCTTCTCTTCTCCCATATGATTGAGGTCAGAAGCCTTCAAAGAAACAAAGCTGGCAGCATAGGACTGACTGTGATTTATGTTGTGCATTGGCAGACAAAGGGCTTCAGTCTCAAGTGTTATCAATCCGCTCACTTTTGTCAGCACTGAAGTCATCAAGATTGTTTCCTGCTGATGCAGATATTTCCTTCACCCAAATATCAAACACTTAAATGGCATTCATAAGCAGATTCTTGTTTATATTTGATGAAGCATAAAATATTACATAGTATCTGTATTTAAGAAGAAGTATTACAGATGCTTTGGAAACACACTGTATTCATGTACAAGACTACTTATTATTATCAAGAATCATATGCTTTGTGCTTTTTTGGAAATGCTGTTATTCATAGATACACAAATAAGTAAAAATAGAGAATGTTATATTCAGCTACTGTACCTTCTTTAACTAAGTAACTCCCATAGATATTAGTCACCTTACTATTTTGAAAGCCTTCTCTACCCACCCTCTTTAGTCTCATGACATACAGTACATTGCTGCTAATAAAATCTATGCTATCAAAAGACTTATATTTCAGTCATATAAAGCCTTAAGCTCCAAAGGACAATACGCATCTCTGCAAAACAATGTGCAGACATATCAGTACAATTTAAAATCCAGAAACATGAAATAGTCTTGGGTGTCCAATTTTAAAATGCATAATATAAGCATTTTTTTATTTGAGATGGTAAGTGAAGAAGTCAAATACTTAGATAATTCTATGTAACAGGCTGAAAGGACAGAGCAGGCTCTTTTTCCTTAGGAAACTGCATTCCACTTAACGTGGGAAGTGACATCCTTCACATCTTCTAAAAATCTGTGATGGGCAGTGTGATATTCAACACTGTGGTGTGCTGGGCTGGTAACATCACTTCAAGAGCAGCCCACCTAATCAATAAGCTAATTAAAAGGGTAAGCTCAGTTACTGTATAGGATGCATTCTGAAGCCCCTGGAGGTCGTAACGAAGGAGGGTATTAAAACAAAACTGAGTGCCATTATGAGCAATGCTGCACATCCTCTATCTGACACATTAATATTAACTTTCAGACAACAAACTATTCAGCAGAAAGTGTGTCAAGAAATGCTACTGGGGCTCCATTATACTTACCGAAATACGCCTGCATAATGCCTCGCTGTGACAGCCAAGTCTATCTATCGATCTTAACCTGCTTAATCCAAGTTTGGAGTTTTATGTTGTTGGAGCCTGTCTCCACGATATCAAAAGACAGCAGCCAACCTTAGTCGTGACACCCCTCTTTGCGGGGCACATGTTTTTACACTTCCACACTTACATGTGGCCCATTTATAGCCCCCAATTAAACCAGCCTACATGCCCTTGGAATGCGGGATAAACATCAGAGTACTGAGACAAAATGTCACACTAACAGGGTGAGGATGTGCAAACTGCACACAAACTCAATCTTCTGGAATTACAGGGCAGAAGCAGTAACCACTGCAACATTGTTCTACTATGAGTGTTCTATTACCCCTTAAGATAAAAATAAAAATAAACATAATAACAATTAATTGAGAGCCTGGGCTCACATTAGAAATTATCAAGAATGAAACAGGCAAAACAACAAAGCTGAAGGCACATACTTATTAAAAATATACAGGTACTTATTAAAATATATAAAAACAACTGAGCTAAACTTTAAAGAAAGTAAGCAGAACTAGTGCTAAGAAAAACAATTCATAACTCCCCTTACTCCCCTATAACTCCCCTTACCTTTATATATCAAATTATTTATCAAACATTTATGAATGAACAGTAGGTAAAAATACAGAAAAATCATTATTACTATAAAATCATCCATATCAGTGCCTTAACAAACATCACTCAAAAAGTAATAACTTCATCTTGGTTGCATCTTACACAGGGAAGCACAGTTCAGTAAAATGAGAAAATCTGCAGCATGTCTTTGCTCTGAACTCTCTCTCTCTCCTTCTTTCTTTCTGCATTGTTTGAAATTTAAAAATTCAAATTAGGATAATGCTGCAAAAGATGAACCTTTGAAACTTCTTTTTAAGACCTAGTTTTAGCAATCGATCAGAGGGGAGGCTATTTGATACACTGAACTACTACATGGCATCTTGTGATTTATCTTCACAGTTACAGTAGTCAGTTCCCTGGCAACATGTTCTCTTACAGCTGGGGGACACAGTGTGGCCATGAAGCAGTCCTCATTTGCCCATGCCAGCCCCCTCTGTGTTTTCATGCATTCTCTCTTCATTTATTTAAAAGGATATCCCATTCGATTTGCATTTACTGTAATTAAGTCATTATAAGGTCTATTTATCACCTGGGCAAGACATGGGGTTTGGGGAACAAATGTGGAATATGCTCGATCTCAGTATAAATCGAAGACACCTTTAGAAAAAAAAATCGGACACTACAAAAAAATAAAATTTTTAAAAAGGATCATTATTTTCAGCCAAGCAATACGGTACAATCGGATTTGCTCAGACCAGACAGACCAGGATCAACAACTGCAGGAGCTCAGACAAGATTTCATCAGACAAGGTTACACCCCCAAAACAACAGACACTCAAATAAGAAGACCTACTGCCGTACCCAGAGACAACCTTCTGGAATATAAAAACAAAGACAACAAGAACCACATCCCCCTTGTTGTCACCTACAACCCACATCTTGAAACACTTCGAAAAATTATAAAAGAACTTCAGCCAATACTAAACAATGACCAAACACTGAAAAATATATTTCCTGAACCTCCCCTCCTGGCATACAGACAACCACCAAACCTTCAACAACTAATTGTCCGAAGCTCCCTAAGTGAACCAACAGAAAATGACACATCTCCATGCCTACAGAAAAGATGCAAAACGTGTGCCCACATTTATGATACAGACCGTATAGTTATACCACACTGCCGACTTGAACATCACATAAAGGGATCATTTTCCTGCAGATCATCTAATGTAGTCTACCTAATTTTCTGCATGAAATGTCCTGACACTGCACTCTATGTGGGAGAAACTGGACAAACACTCCGCCAGAGAATGAATTTACACAGGTTCCACATTAAACATGGCAACACAGATGTTCCTGTGGCGGCCCACTTCAACAGCCATGGACACTGTGAGAGGGACTTTAAAGTCACAGTGCTTATGGGCAACATCAAAACACAGCCAGAGAGAAAAGAATGGGAAGTTAAACTCATGCTAAAATTTAATACATTACAACATGGGTTGAATAGAGACAAGAGTTTTATGGCCAGATATGAGGATTGTTTACATCTCTCAGAATGATAGACAACCTGTCTACAGATCCACATTGTTTTGAAAAACTCATTACAAACTTCAAAAGACTTTGTTGGACAGTTATCTTATCCAAAGATCTTGACCATACATTGTTCTTCTCTCTATTGTTAAATTAACCCTAACCTAAATGAATCTATTAATTTTTTACATTTAAAATTTCTCATTTAAAGATTTACCAATGTTGTTTCTTGTCCTAGTGTGTGTATATAAACACAGGGAACTCCAGTTTCTGTATTACATCTTGCCTGAAGAAGGGGCCTGAGTTGCCTCGAAAACTTGCATATTGTAATCTTTTCAGTTAGCCAATAAAAGGTGTCATTTTGCTTGGCTTTTCTCTACATTCATAATGGCTAACACGGTACAACACCCTAGTACTAAAAAGGATCAGAAAAACATTGACTCTTCTATGCAAGAAATTGTTAATTATGAAAAATTATGACCAACAATTCTTTCATTTTTCCATGTTATTAATCTGTCTATTACAGTATAAAAGAAAATCTTGAGACAAGACAAGACTATTTCCAAGAGATTTTTTCAAGTCCCGCCCTCCTCTCAACCATTTCAGGTTAACGGTCTAGGCCCATGGTCCTCTCACCTCTCATTCATGTGAATGCTTTCATCAGACACAGTTCCTGTGCTCTCAGCTCTTATAAATGTTTACGTTTTCCTCACTTTAAGTTCCCAAAAAAGAAGACTTATTTTGTCCAAGTCTTATTGAAATATTTCATTCCAAAGGGTTATCAACAGAAGAAATGGGTACATGGGCAATCCCAGCACCGAGAAACGATGAAGTCAAACGAATTAATGCGAAAATTGTCGATCAGTTACAAGGCCAATTGGTTAAATGCGTAGCAATAGACTATGCTGAAACATTTGGTTTTGATGTTGCGGAAGATGAAAATATCAACTTAAAATATCCCGTAGAATATCTACAACCATAAACACCATCCGGTCTTCCACCGGCTGAATTACTGTTGAAAGAAGGATGTATCGTAATGTCATTGTGTAATTTATGTATGAGTGATAGGCTATGCAATAGGACAAGATTAGTTGTATTCAAAATTGGTCAAACAATTCTGACATGTAAAATTTTAACAAGCGACAAGAAAGGTAATGTAGTACATCTTCCATGGATAACATTAGATACCAAAGGAGATCTTGATATGCCATTCGTATTAAAATGTTTACAGTTTTCCATTCAAATAGCTTTTGCTATGACAACAAACCATAGGGACAAACATTTGAAAAAGTCAGTTTATTTATTAGAGAGAAAGAAACAATATTCACTCATGGGCAGTTATATGTTGTGTTGTCACGATGTAAGTCCAAACACGGAATCAAAATTCAATGCGATACTGACGAAAAGTTCATTCCAAATATTGTTTTTACTGAAGTTTTACAGTAAAAGTGTAAGTTTAAAAAGAATTTGTGTGTTAATTTCAAAGCCAAACAGAACAAAAATGTATAATGCACGAATACCTCTAATGCAATATGAAACATAATTTTCTTTCAATTTATTACGTTTTACTAGTTTTTTCCTAGAGTTAATTACTTGCTGTAATGTAAAATAGTTAGGTATATTATGCATATGTAACAATTCCCATGAAAATAACAATGTTTAAATTGTACATCTGCATCCCCATACGTGAGTGGCACAGCCATGAAGTGGCTAGCGCGTAGCACCCACCCGGGGGTTGGCAAGCGAAGCAAGCAGGGGGCAGAGCCCCGTAGTTTTACAAAACACACATTACAGTAAATTTGAAACAGAGAAAGTAAGAATACAATAAATAATATAGTATTTCACACCAAATTGAATGTCAGCTTCAAACCCATCCCCAACCAATCTGGAGAGCTATAATACATCATAATAATAATTATTATTTACAGAAGATTTGGACAATCAATCTAATGAAAAATCTAATTTTTTTTTAAACAGAGCAGGACACACTTTTCTCATTGTGCTAAAGTCTTAGGACTAAGATTTATCCAACTGCATTGGAAAAGGCAACATGTGATCACTATATTGTGACATATAACAGCAGATTTTTTACTTCGCAATATTAAGTAAGTGGATTAAGAGTAGTAATGTTTCCAATACTGCCTGACAGGTAGGTAAAAATGATTTCCCCGGTCGGTCTACATTTAGAGCAGTACCAATCCATGTGGGGCAGCAAAGTTTGCACCTGATAACATTACACAGACTTAAGGTCTTAACCTGAATGCATTGTACTGAATTGAATTGAATTTAATCTAAACAGGAAAGATCTGTTTTTATTGTGTACCACAGACTTGGATTGAGTAGGAACTTTATGTGAAATCTAGTGCAGGGCATATTTTTTTGGAATGCTATAGGGCACTGTTTTATGTTTATTCTTTTATTATATTGTTCTGCAGGACACTGTGGGTATGGTGTTTGTGAAATGCTTTTGATTTTTACCTATTATTATCTAGAGACGTAAACATCATTTCCATAGATCATGGCAACAGGTTAATAAAGGATGACTAAATAATCAACTGCAGGAACTATCACCAAAAATCAATCTATTTTAGAAACAATTCCATGAATTTGTTCACTGTCTTTGTAGTAGGCATGAGGTAATGTACTTTTATTGTTATGGCATACTGGAAATGCAAGACTTGAAGCTAGTTTTAAATAAAAGACCGCTTTTAATACTGATACTTATACTTATCTGTAAACTCTCATCCAACTCATTTACAAATGATAAGTTCAAAATATGGTTGCTCGCACATTTGTACAACTTAAAACCTGAGTGATTCATTGTGATACCTATGGTGTTAAAGTGATTTCGAAGATGTTTGAACCAGCAGCCATGCTCTTTACAGTTCTACTCCTTATGTATGTACTGTTTTATTATGCCACGGAGTGTTGATATCTAATGATGCATTTAGGTTATCCTTATCTTGACATGTCAGTATTGTTCTTGAATGTGATTAGAAGAGAAAGGAATAACAGATGATGGTTAAATGCAATAAAGAAAATCCCTTTTAAATCTAAATATATTAAAGATAAGATACTCCTATGAAAAACATTTTTGTCATCACCGTGAGAGGTCATCAACAACTCTGAACCTAACCAAACACCTTTCTCAACTGAAGCAAACAATTCAATGCAAGTATGATTCTGTCATCTAAAAATATAGATTCTGATTGTACTAATAATTATGCAGTATTTTCTTGTTTATTAGCTTTTGAATTTCTTTTTTAATCTGTCAGGCGGTTCTTAAGTTATTTGCATTGGTATCATCTGCTTTGTGTGGCAGTATATGTCATTTCATTTGCATGTTTATTTAAAGGTTTTTTTCTTTATTTTAATTTGAAACAATGGGGGTGGAATATTTTGTCACCTTTCTGAGCTAACAAGTTCTGTTGTTATTTACAGCTCTGAATGGGGCATGCTGTTACTTTTAAAAGATGATTAAGTGCTAGAGTAAAGTAACTACACTTTAATATCTTCAAAGGTAGGTACAATCATTTTTAATTAGTTTTATTGCACTGGTCTTCTTGTGTTTTTTTAAATCAGGGTTTCAATGGCAAACTGTGAATATGTTTAGTTCATAATTTTGTTTATTATAAGTGTTCTGTTCTCAGAGTTTGAACTAAAGGTAGCATACATTCAAGAGTAGTAATAAATGAATCAAAATCCTTTATACTTTAAGATATAAATGTACCTGTCATTTAACACTCTTCAAAGAATGTTGATTTATCAATTAGATAGATAGATAGATAGATAGATAGATAGATAGATAGATAGATAGATAGATAGATAGATAGATAGATAGATAGATAGATAGATAGATAGATAGATAGATAGATAGATAGATAGAATTATGATATATAATGGAGAAGGCACGGCAAAACCCTACAGAAGAAAAACCAACATGCATTTCCAAGGACAATGTATGAGTTGTGTCAGTGAAGGAGGGAAGTGTGCCTTCATGGGGTAGTCAGCCTGTGCATATATCAGTTGCCCTAGATGGGAGTAAGCTAGATGCTAGGAGGAAGTGGGTATTAATCCCCTAGGATGCTAGATGTTAGGCAAAATAGCACAAACTAGGGGAATATGGGCCTCTTCTAGAGAACAACTTTGTAATGTTAAAAGACTACCAGGCTGATAAAGAACAGCATATGCTCAAAAGCCGAGAGATAAAAATCATGGTGACCTCTTAAGAGATTAGGCAGCAGGAGGACTGCCCAGAAGTACAGAGATATCAGGGACTGCTAGAGGGACCTCTAACCTGGTATTCCTGTTCTAAAATAAGACTGCCTCGACCCCGGCTGTGATTAGTATAATGCAGCTGAAGATACACTTTTGACACTTCCTTTTAAGGCTCAGCAATCGATCAGAGGTGAGGCTATTTGACACACTGAACTGCTACATAGCAGGTTCTGATTGTTAAGGCAAGATGTAAGCTGAGGCAAGTGCTAAACTGGTGGGAGGAAGAAAGAACAAAATCAAAGTAGAGAGAGAAACAAAGAGAAGTGAGTGGGAAATAAGTGCTTTATGGTTGCTGAAGGTTGGACAACTGGAAGAATAATATTATTTGTAATAATATTATTTTGTTATATTGTACTTTGTTTATTTAGATTGTTTACTTTGTTCTGTTTCAGACTGTTTTGTCTCTGACATGTATTTATTATTTTGTTTCATTGCTCTTTGTTATTTTTAAATTCATATTTTTCATCATTATATATAATTTTGTATTTGCCTAATATGTAATAATTATGTATCGTCACTTTATATGTACACCCATTCTGTGTATTCTGTGGGTGGTATCTCAAGAGGCGGGGCCACCCTGATATCACCACACCTAAGACCTGCCAGAGAAGAGGATCTCAGGCAGTGGTGCATTGAGGTTGGACTGAGGCCTTTTCTATGTATGTTTTTACTCTGTCATTCCTGGTTTTTGAGGATTATTTGCTCTGTCTTGGATTCTCCTCTTTGAATTGTAATTTTTAGACTTATTTGCTCTGGATTGCTTTTTGACCATTTTTGTTTAATTTTCTATCTTAGTAATAAATATTTTAATTTACAAAGAATTTGGTACGACTTGTCGCTACAAGCCTGAGTCATACACTTCTCTTCTTTTGTAATACATTTTGAAATTTTACATACAGCTTCCCTTTTTGGGCTTGTGCAGGTTTAAGGCAGGAGGTAGTATTTGGGTGGACTAGTCGGATTGGGCTGTGCCACTTCCAGGCTTGCCATTAAAGAACCTGGCCTGCAATTGTGGCTCTTCTTGGGCCTCACGCCTTTTGTTATCTGAATTTCATAAATTATCAGAATATGTACAAAATCTTTTTAAAACATGGCAAAAATGTTTTAATATAATTATAATTTGTAATTGACTCTCCCCTGCTGTTAATTATTATATGTTTTTTTCTGCTCATGTTTCTTTTCCTTTTTCTCTTGGTTTGGAGTTGAATCTTGTATTTTTTTTTTTGTATTTCTATTTTTTCTTTGCTTTCTCTGGATTTTTTCAAGTAAACTGTTTAAGGTATGTGTTATGATATTATTATTTAATTTGATTCAGTACTATGACATTGTAATGTTCTGCTGTTCGAAAAAAAAAAGATATTTATATAGTTTGCCTCATTAGCATTACTCTACTGTCAGAGCAATAGCTTTATCTCCTCATATACTAATATTCAAAAGTTCAGAATCTACTGTTTTTAGTAGAAATGAATACTTTATTTTTTATCAAGATAACATTATATTAATGTTAAAACATAGCCTAGATTTTACTAATGTTTGTAAATGGTTGTTATTGCTTGAAATGACTGATTTATAATTTTCTAGCTGAAGTATCCAGCGCTGCTGGTATAAATAAATAAGGGAAAACATTCTTCTAGAAATTCAACATGCCTAAACACAATTCATAATGAGATAACATACTGTTAGATAACTGTTGTAATCCAGCAAACCAAAGACACTGCTGTTCAAATTAGTTGAGAAGAAAACAGCTTACATACCTGTGCTCTTTAAGATTGTGCTTTGGTTGGTAAGAAACTGCTGATGTGTGTGCAGCTGATGATGTAATCCATCAGCCATAGCATACTCCTGCTGCCTGATGGGAATTATAGTTCCCACATCAATAGGGGATTTTAGGATTGCCCACCTCCTGGTATAACCCCTCTCCTTGATATGACACATGACATATATGCACGTATATAATAATCAAAAATAAATAATGTATGTATATATATATATATATATATATATATATATATATATATATATATATATATGTATGTATATACAGGAAAATCAATTCAGTCATTCTTGCATGATTAGTGAACAAACAATCAAACAAATATACATCCAAACGACTTTCAATTTTATTTATACGGATTATTCACTTATGACTGCACAGCCCCATTTGCAGACCTTTACTCCAGTAACCTAACAGTAAAAGTGTTTCAGCTCACTCTTCATAAATCATGTTTAAATGGTAATTGATTATTAGAGGAACCTTTTAACTTGCATTAGCATACTGTTATTCTGTTCAATAAGGCAAGTAAATTATCCTTCCTTGGGTTTCACTGTACTGGAATTATTAAAGTTCAATTCTTGGCTCAAAAATGGCCTAAACAAAACAGCTTTCCTAAGAAACCTGTCAGCCTATTATTGTTTTGTGAAAAAAAAGTTTATTTCATTTGACAGACTGGGAAAAAACTCAAGATTTTATAGACTGGCATTCAACATTATCTTGAGAGAAGTGGGAAATGTGGCTCTAACCAGGACAGAAAAGGAAGTGAAAATCTCAGATGCAGAACTACAGAAGAGGTTAAGTCCATCATAGTTTGTAGTTTGAGAAACAGATGCCTTACAGGTAATCAGCTGGCTGTTTTCTTAAATAGTTCATACTAAATAGCAGCTTCATAATCAATGAAAAGAAACATCACCAACTTAGACATATCTGTCAATAATACTTTTTCCAGTCATCTTCTATCCGATGTCTGGGTTCTTTTTCCCATTTTTACCTTTTCTTTGAATCTGCCATTTTCAGATTTGGCTGTTTCTTTGAAACTCTGCCTCTAAGGCCTGCATCCCAGAGTCTTTTTAGCATACATGTGGTTTGAGATGTTCCAAAGGTTCCTGGCCTTTTAATTATGGATTAAGGCTCAGGGATGCAGCCTTAAAACTTTTAAAGGATATTCTCGACTCCAAAAGTGTTTCAAAATATATATGTTTTAAATTTACTTATACTATTTTGTTATAACTAATATATGTAAACTGCATAAGTAAAAGCACTATTTTTAAACAAGCTACAATATTCACAAGTGTTTTATACTGTATTTTACACAGTAAATTAAAATATAAAATATATTTTATTTTCATTGTTTGAAGGCAATGATTTACTAGACTTTTTGTATCCATCCATCCATCCATTTTCCAACCCGCTGAATCCGAACACAGGGTCACGGGGGTCTGCTGGAGCCAATCCCAGCCAACACAGGGCACAAGGCAGGAACCAATCCTGGGCAGGGTGCCAACCCACCGCAGGACACACACAAACACACCAAGCACACACTAGGGCCAATTTAGAATCGCCAATCCACCTAACCTGCATGTCTTTGGACTGTGGGAGGAAACCGGAGCGCCCGGAGGAAACCCACGCAGACACGGGGAGAACATGCAAACTCCACGCAGGGAGGACCCGGGAATCGAACCCAGGTCCCCAGGTGTCCCAACTGCGAGGCAGCAGCGCTACCCACTGCGCCACCGTGCCGCCCTAGTAACTTTACTAAAAGCTTCTAGAGAGCTGGAGTTACTTTTTAATCAGGTAAAGATAGGCTATAGTAGAAGGTAGAACGGGGCATATTTCATTTTCAAAAGACCTGTGCACTACATTTAAAATTCACGCCACATCAATGCACAGATAGAAGAAATGTCAGACGAAGAAATAAAAACAAATTTATATTTTATTTTATAATTAATATGTGCTGTTTTTTAAAATTGCCATAAATATGTTATGTTTAACATTTCCAAAATGTAGAATTAGTAAGTATATAAACACAGATAACATGTAAAGCCACTTTTTAAAGATTTATTACACTTCAAAGTTATAGAGGGCAAAATTAATACTGCGCTGCTGGATATTTAAATTATCTTAAAGAGCTAACTGAAAGGTCTCGCTCTTTCTGAGAAATATTCTAGAGAAGCCATTTCTCAGATGAATTGCACTGTAGAAAATAAATTTGGGAAGATGCATACTGTTAAACCCACAAATACTGGACTACATATTATATGCTACTGAGTAATGTTGAAACAAAGTGTTTCTTTTGTGAAAAAAAATGTACACGTGAAAATACAATATACAGTGGATGGCTTTTAATGGAGTTAATCTAAGTGGGGTGCAGAATCATTTACATCTGTTGTCATTAGAAATATTATAATGAAATCATTAAAGCAGACATATAGCTAAATCACAATCACACATATACTGTCTGATTGGTTGCACTTGCTGCATTCCTAATAGATGTGTAAAAAATATCAGTTTGTTTGTGAGAGGTGACGTTGTTTCCAGTCGCATTTCCAAGTGTTTTCATAAGGTTATTTTAATCTTGTCAAATGCCTCACAGTTACTCACATAAATTTTATTAATTTTTAGCAATTATAAATAGGTTTAAGAAACAACTTCTGTGTTTAAATATTTTACATCTTTGGAACAGCATGCAAGTCTAATGTCCAGGTTTTTTGCGGTCTTTTGATAGGAAGCACCAATTTATCAAATACACCCAAAGTAACAGAAGAAAGATTGGAAACAGGCTAATTGCTTGAATGTAAATATAACTTTATTTATTTTTCCCTGCTATAAAATGGACTTTATCTATTCTACTTTAGTAAAATTAAATTGAGCAAATGAAATATTTTTCTTTAGTCAAAACAAAACAGTTCTCTTTATATATAATTGTAGCAGATCATTTGCTTAAACTAATATCAATATTTAATTAGCACGTTCTAATGAAAATAACTTGTTTAAGTAGGTCTCAGTATAAACTGCATTAGGCTTGAATAAATGCTGTAAAGGTCCTGGTAAGAACTCTGCTGATTTCTGGATATAAACAATAACATCCAATTTAAAATAGGTCTCTCAAATATCCCAGTTAGCTTGTTCCTGAATTTTCCTTTTTACATACAGCTAACTGTAAATAAATAAGCATTTTAGAACTAAGTATGATATTTGATCAAAATATTGTCACACATGCACATTGGAAGACCTTCCCGCAGCCTCAATCGAGGTATAATCCACTGAGACAAGAGGGGGAGCTGTTGTGCTAAAATGTATCTCCTTATTTCTCTGCAGTGCGCGAGAAACCTGCTGGATGGAGCTCCTCTAGCAGCGACTTCATCCCTGAAACACTTTATTACCTGAGTTCTCGCATACAAGACACACACCAATGAATTTAATTTCATTTTCATTTATTTAGTTGGTGCCCCAAATTTTTTTCCTGTCTGAAGAGCTGTCACTTTTGGTCATATATGTCGAAATGAAAACTGCAGTGGATGTTCTTAAAGAAAAATATTTAATGCAAAGTATAAAATATATACACTCACATGGCAAATTAAAACATATGTACACCTGCTTATTCATGCAATTTTCTAGTCAGCCAATCATGTGACAGCAGTACAATGCATAATACATGGAGATATAGTCAGAAGCTTCAGTTAATGTTCACATCAAACACCAGAATGGGGACAAAATGTGATCTCAGTGATTTTGACTTGGCCTGATTGTTGTTTCCAGAAAATCTGGTTACGGAATTTTTGTGCACAGCAGTCTCTAGAATTTATTCAGAATGGTGTATAAATCAAAAACGACATCCATCCACTTTTGTGGATGGAAACACCTTGTTGATAAGTAGTGTCAGAGGAGAATGGCCACACTGGTTTGAGCTGACAGAAAGGCTACGGAAACTCAGATAATGACTCTGTACAAATGTGGTGTGCAGAAAAGCATCTCAGAATTCACAACACATTGAACCTCAAGGTGGACAAAGTACAACAATAGATATTGAGGTCCTCTCCTTTAGCGAATTAGTGAATTAGTTTTAACATGGATGAATATGCTGCAGCTGTCAATAATGCTGAGGCATAGTACAGTATGTACTATATCAACTTTTTCAAACATTTTGTGCTTTTGTTCATATGTGTCACTGAATATAACTGATGGTGTACACAGCTGTGCAAAAAGCTCTATCACAGGCAAGCAATTAGATCTGCAGTTGGATCTATGACTAAATGGTCAGATATGCAACTTGTTTGCAACACAGACAACATAGGCGAGTCCTTAGCTGGGACAGCTTGTGTTTCACAATCATCAGTAGTGTATTTGCACGCCATCATTATGTCTTTTGCAATTCAAGGAGCTTCTGTATCTTTATCAAAAGCTGCAGGAAGCTTAAACATAAGAGCGAAATGCTGTACTGTACATCCCTGTGGTTCATATAGGTTTAACCTAATTTAAAGTATTTGTGTTTTGTAAATTATTTCTTCATTTTCAATTGCTTTCCTATTACCAGATATTTTTCAGTGCAAGTTTTAATTTAAATATATTCAGTAATAACAGATCTACATAAATATATATATATATATATATATATTGTCACACACGTGTGTTTAGGGGACAACCAAAGGGCCTGAAAAAATGTAGTTCCACACCGGGCCAGTGTGTGGTGAACTGCGCTAATTCTCTCTTTCAATTCTTGCGGTTCCGGTCCTGATGACATCACTTCCCCTGCAGGGGTTTAAAAAGCCACCATCTTAAGAGGATAGTCAGTTCTGTTTTGGACTCAATCATGGGAACATGTCTTTGCTTTTGAACAGATTTTGCAGCCAGGAAATATTATATGGGTGGCTACCCCAAACCTTCCCAATGTTTCTTGGTCATTCTTGTTACAATATATATATATATATATATATATATATATATATATATATATATATATATATATATATATATATATAAATACACACTCACTGGCCACTATATTAGGTACAATGCTAATGCAAATATCTAATCAGCCAATCACATGGCAGCATGTAGACATTGTCAAGGCAACCTCCTGAAGTTCAAACCAAGCATTAGAATGGGGAAAAAAGGTGATTTAAATCAATTTGAACATGGCATGGGTGTTGGTGCAAGACTTGCTGGTCTGAGTATTTCAGAAACTGATGATCTACTGGGATTTTCACACATAACTGTCTCTAGGGTTTACAGAGAATGGTCCAAAAAAGGGAAAATATCCAGCAAGCAGCAGTTCTCTTGGCAAAAATTCCTTGTTGATGAAAGAAGTCACAACCAGTCCAGTCAGCTAAGAATAGGCAACTGAGGCTACAATTTGCACAGGCTCCTCAAAATTGGACCATAAAAGATTGGAAAACATTACCTGTTCTGATGAGTCTCAATTTCTGCTGTGACATTTGGATGTCTAGGGTTAGAATTTGGCATCAACAACATGAAAGTGGTTCTGGCTTTTGGTGGTTGTGTAATGGTATGGGGGATATTTTCTTGATACACTTTTGGCCCCTTAAATCCAATTGAGCATTGTTTAAATGCCACAGTCTACTTGAGTATTGTTACTGACCATGTTCACCCCTTTATGACTGTAGTGTACCCATTTTCAGATGGCTATTTCCAGCAGGATAATGTGCCATGTCACAAAGCACAAATTATCTCAAACTGGTTTCTTGAACATGACACGGTACTGAAAATGGCCTCCACAGCCACTATATCTTAGTCCAACAAAGCACCTTTGGGATGTGGTAGAATGGGAGATTTGCATACTGGATGTGCAGCTAACAAGTCAAGTCAAGTTGGGGAGCATGCACTGGTACAGTGCATTGCCACACCCACTACACGGCGAAACAACTCGGGATCCGGGTTTGCAACCCCCCAGGCAGACACGCGGTCCAGTCCCACCCTCCAGAAATGACCCTCTATCTGCTGCAGCCAGGTGTTACATTACAATGTTACAATGAGGATCTTATGAGCTGGATCACCCTCGGGGAAACGCGCCACATGGCCGTAGTGCCGTAACTGACGCTGCCTGACAATGCAGGTAATGTGCCTCATTCGGGACTCCATGAGCAACCGTTCATTCGAAACAAAGTCAAACCAATGGTACCCAAGGATTCTCCAGAGAGACACAGTACCAAAGGAGTCTAGTCTTCGTCTCAGGTCACTGGATAGCGTCCATGTTTCGCAACCATATAGCAAGACAGGAAGCACCAGAACTCTAAAGACTTGGACTTGGACCTTCGTCCTTTTGCATAGATATTGGAAGCGCCACACACCCCTT
Organism: Erpetoichthys calabaricus; assembly: GCF_900747795.2. NCBI lineage: Eukaryota > Metazoa > Chordata > Cladistia > Polypteriformes > Polypteridae > Erpetoichthys > Erpetoichthys calabaricus. The sequence continues at coordinate 41,647,962 of NC_041400.2, read as the reverse complement.
TCCAGTGACCTCATGACCCCCCATGCTCTCCCAATCCATCTACTGACTTCACAGGAAGAGTCACCAAAGACATGAATGTCACTGCCAAGGTAAGTAAACCTCTCAACAAGGTCGACACTCTCTCCGCAAACAAGGTGCAGCTAACAAATCTGCAGAAACTGTGCGATGATATCATGTCAATATGGACCAAAATCTCTGAGGAATGTTTCCAGCACCTTGAATCTATGCCACGAAGAATTATGGCAGTTTATTAGGTGTACCTAATTAATGCATACTTTATGAGATATATGAATGGAAGAGGAAAAAATAGGCCTGAACAGAATGTCAATACCCACACTCACACATGCTTCATGTTTTACATTTTTGAACAGTTGAAGGTGTAAACCTGCAAATAAGGTGTTTGCAAATTTGGCAAAAAGATGACTCAGTTTAAATTTATTTTGACTGTGTATGTTTCCAAAAACAAAGATGTGAACAAAAGAGCTAACACTAAGCAAAAGTGGTACATAAAGTATTTGCCAATACCGTAATCAAATATTTTCTATAAGAAAACAAAGTTTTGTTGAAAATTTTAAATCTCAATTGGATTCCAGGTTATCTATAGGATGTAACTACTGAATTTCAAAGTTTGTTCTAATTTCATCTACTTTATAAACATTAACCATGAACAAATTATTTAAGCACCATGTGTAAAGTTTTATGTCTCACTATTAAAGCATATCTGTGATTAAAGGTTACATTTTAAATAATTTATCAATTTATTATCATCAACATATCTAAATAATATTTAAACTGAAGGTGAAACTCCATGCATTTTTGTGCATGTTCTAAAGTAATAAAGCCAAAAGTCTAAAATACACAAAATTGAACAGTAAATAAAATTGAATAAAGTGAAAAAAACCTATTAAAATCTCTGTCAAGAGATGTTACAACTTTGCCTTTTCTTCTATGAGGCAAAGTTGAACTACACTACTTATTTATTCTATCCTTTTCTAATTTTTCTATCCTTTTTTCACATGCATGTTTTTAAATTTGAATTCAAATTTTAATTTTATCCAACTGCATGATCTCATCTAATGTTGCCTTTATATGATAAACCGACATTTCGGTCTTCTGAAGTGACCACCCTAAATTCTGCAACAAAGGCCTGTTTCTTCTAGCATCTTCAGGTTACAGATTTTTAAATGTAGAAGTTATTATCCAGGTAAGTAGTTAGTATTTTGAAAACTGCACTCAATTCTTTTAAGGACTTCTTCATATCATTTACACAGTGGTGATAACTGTCAAAACAGCAATAGCTGAAGGAAACAATGCAAGCAGTTTTGCAGCTCTCAGATTGAAGATACATGAATAGTCATTGTTGATTCTGGAAAATGGAGCTGGATTAAAAAACTTGATGTTACCATTCATGCTAATTGTTCTTAAAGGTTGTTTACAAGAACAGTATCCAGAAAGAAAGTCAAAGGCATTTAGAATGATATTGGCTTTTCACTGTAGTAAAAATAGTAACATCTTTAGGTGCTGAAGCAAATTGATTTTAAGTCATTTATTTCTCTAATTTGTCTAAATGGGGGTGGTTGTAGAGGATTGCATAGGAGAAAACAATGTATATCCTGGAGTAAAAGTATGTTGTTTTAGATATAACTAGACTAAATTATTTACAATTCTATATTGTATATTTCAGAAAGAGAATTAAAAAATGGGTCAAAAATTAAAGGATAAGTTCAGTGTTCAAGTTGAAGCTATTCACAAACATGGTATATATACAGTATGGTTTTGCCATGCTGAATTGTGTTCTACAGTTAAGCATTTTCTATACATTGAAAAAAAATATCTTGCCCGCATTCGCACTTCACAACAAAGGAATGGGGCTCTAAGCACCTCCGGATGATACAGACATAGAAACTTATATAAAACATCCATTTTTCAAGCTAAGACTATTGTTAAGTATTGATTTGTGTCCTGCAATTGTCCACACAATATAAAATAGCATATACATGTAATTTTTAACAAAAAATTTTAAAAAAATTATGAGATTTAGCCATTTTAAAGTAAGACCAACTGTGCCCACTACTTCAGCATTCACCTTCTTCCACAATAACTTTTCATCCCTCCAGTTTTCTCTTGAAACACAAAGTAAAACAGTAAACAGTAAACTGTTTATGCAACAAGGTAGGTTTTGTTTTTACTTCTTTCCATATTTACCGTGTATACTCACAGACAAGTTCTCCCGCAGATAAGTCGGGACTTGATTATACAGTATAATTTCTGGTATTTTATAATATTGGTCATATAAGTCGAATGTGGAAAACTCGGGCTATTGGTACAAGGGATTATGATATGCTAACGCCCACCTGAGAGAGTAACCACAGAGCACACTGCCTTTTTTTTCTATGTGGGTGCTCCTAAAATCTTTCTCTATTGTGCCTATGTGACCACACGGTAATATCAGTTTGCACTGATTTGTGTTTTTTGTATCACACACCCTCCTACTCCTTTATCGTAACTGCATCCCTTATCTATGATGGAGCATTCAATCAGAAGAAAATATGAAGCTGGTTTTAAATTAAACGTCATTGAAGTAGCAAAAGAAATTGGTAAGTTCGCTGCTGCAACAAAATTCGATGCATCTCAGAAACTGATGTGAGATTGGAGGAGGCAAGAAGATGTAAAAAAAAATGTGTCGCATTTTTGAATGGGCATATAAATCGGGGTCTGATTTTATTATCGATTTTTCGGGTTTCCAGACCCAAATTATACGTGAGTAAGTGAAAACTCGCACAAGAAAACAGAAAACATATACTTACCTTGGAGTACCAGGAATATGCAATAAAATGATGATTTCCTCTTTTACTCATTTAAGAACTGGAATTATATGGTAATGGTTCTTAGATGTACTCATTACCCTTACTGCAGTATTTTTAATTAATGGAATTGTAGGTGAATAATTCATTTCCTTTACAATATAACATTTCAGTAGTCAATTATTGATGAGTCCAATGAAAGAAATAACCTCATATGATGCAGTATTTTAAGAAAATTCCTTAATTTTACCATACTTCTAAACTTTAGAAAACAGAGAAAAGTGAAAAAGTGAAAACTAAACGTTAAGCCTGCAAAAGACAAAATATTTATTTTGGATAGATTTTTTCAGCTATGAGTATTTACTATTACACTAATACTCATTAAAGTAAATTCTTTTTTAGAATAAAAATATAGCTAATTATCCTTCATTTATTAAATTATTGATGTAATTGAAGTAGTACTATTGGGATTGCATGATAAATACTTTTGAGTGTCATCGGTATATTAATGAAAGATAATATGTTCTTTATGAAATACATCACTTAATAACTATAAAGAAAAAAGAAAAACAAAATGGTCATAGAAATTTGACACAATGCCTTATTGTAGAGAGAAACATCTTCTCCTTCTTCTTTCAGCTGCTCCCATTAGGGATTGCCACAGCAGATCATTTTTTTCCATATCTTTCTGTCCTCTGTATCTTGTTCTGTTACACCCATCACCTGCATGTCCCCTCTCACCACATCCATAAACCTTCTCTTAGACCTTCCTCTTTTCCTCTTGCCTGGCAGCTCTATCCTTAGCATCCTTTCTCCCAATATACCCAGCATCTCTCCTCTGCACATGTCCAAACCAATGCAATCTCGCCTCTCTGATTTTGTCTCCCAACCGTCCAACATGAGCTGACCCTCTAATGTACTCATTTCTAATGTTCTCATTTCATTTCTCTCTCTCTATTGTAGAAAGAAACATATTGAAAACAATTTGGTAAATAAGAAATAAACCAAGTATTATGCTTGATAGGCCCAACTAGAATTTAAATCCTGTGAAAAATTCTACAGTGTGATCAACAGCATCAAAAGCAGCACTCAAGTCTAAAAGTATATTAATGGTGGCAGAATACAGTAGAATGTCATCATCAACACAGTTAAATGCTGTTTCTATGTTGTAACCCAGGATAACACCAGACTTAATATATTTTTAAGATAACACTGAAGTTATACATTTATAATATTCCCAAAACCTTTACAAAGAAAAAGTTAATTTGAAATTGGTCTGCAGTTCTTAACATTAGAACCTGAAACTGATTTCTTTAATAGAGATTGAACAGCAGATTATTTTTGTGGAACCATTATGTATGAGTATATTGCTTTCCATTCCTAAAACGTTTTAGTATTTAAACTTTAAGTCATAGCCAAAATGTAATAATCAATTAGCAAAATGAATTTATTTGACACTCTATCTTGATACAGACAAATATATACAACCTTTTTAGCAAAATACTTGTTTACTCTTCTGTATATTCATGAATAGCTCGCCAGACTAGTCTTCATGTACATTTTTTATAGAATATGCTATTTTTAGTTCTATCTTTTATCCTGCAGAGACATTAGCAAATGAAGTTGTATTGAGTATATAAAGGAAACTGCAACTGTGCCATTTTTTAAGGTATATTTGAAATTGCACATGTTACAGTAAATATTGAGGTTTTTTAATGCACATAAAAATGTTTGACATTGTATTATTTAACAGTATAAAAATCATTTTCAATAACAGTACCTTCATATATTGTGTTAAAATGAGGAATTTACAAAACATAAATTTTATCTAATCTGCTTATCCCATCAGTTAAAAGTACATTCCTTTAGAATTGAAATACATGATTTGCATGAATGTCAGAAGTACAATGATGGTAAATATACCATACCTTTTATTTATTAGTATGTAATAAGAAAAGACTGAAAAAAATCATAGCATCTTCTGCATTCAAAAGCAGAAGATGTAAAATGGGAATCCACGATTATTGATCTGAAAAGTGTAGCCATCAAGTTCTGTCAACTCCCGCTTGGGCTGTAGATTATTTGCTGGATGATGTTTGGCACTGCATTACTCAACTTCTTATTGAATTTTAGGTAGTGAACATGCAGCTACAAGTCCAGTTCAGCATTTTTCAGCTAAACTAAGGATCATTACAGCTCTAATTTAAAACCTTATATTGATTCTCTCTGGCCAATTGGTCTGTTGCATACAAAGTTTAGTTTTGGAGGAAGAACATCTGCACAGTAATGATAATGACCAAATTATGCCGTGAAGCTATTGCAAAACTAAGACAAATTAAAACTCTAGTTGATTATAAAGTTGCCTTTACAACTTGACAATATTTATCTCAGGTAAACCTGTTTTCATTTTGCATAACAATAGGTTAAAACTGAACTTAGGTCCTTACCTAACTAACCACTGTATTTTTATTTGTCAATATCATTAGGAAAGATAACAAATATTGCAGAGCAGTAAGCAAATCTTCATTTATTATCATATCCCAGATGTGAAAGTTTTTTTTTTTATCCAGTCTTATCTTCAGTTTTATCCATTCTCCCTTGGGAAACATCTTTCAAAACATTTAATCAGGTATGCAGATGGTGCCGAAATTTACTGTTTAGTCAATACTGTTCAATCATTAGAATCTGAGGAAATGTTTAAGGGTGGCTGATAAAGTATATTGACTTCACTGTTGACAGAGCAACATTAAGTCCTTTTGGCCAAGCACAGATGCCATAAAAATGTTTAATTTGATTTTAAAAACTGCTTCAGTCTGACTAAGTAAAATGCGAGTATGCAGCCATTATATATTCCTCCTATTTACATTAAGTATTCATGCTGTAATTTATTGTCTCCTGCTTAATTTTTCAAACAAAAAAACAGCACATTTTGTACAAAGACCATACAATGTAATATTTAGCCAAGTATTCCTGTTTAACTTCATGCTTTTTGTTACTTACCTCCATAATCAGTAACTGACCACCCTTTCTTTTTGACATTGATCTAACACACCTTTAAATGAGCATCACATCACATGACTATGTCAGGGGTAACTCCAACAGTTCTAATGTTAATAGATACTGGTTGAGTTAAAGGAACATCTTCAGTCCTATTCTAATATAGGGCCTTAACACAAACCTGCATTTCATGAAGATATCTACACCAATCTGGAAATATAAGCCATCCACTATCCAACAAATGTTCTTGTCTAGATTATTTAAGAACTATTGATAAGAAAAGGAAGAACTGCATATCCATCATTAGACCTCCTCATACTGTTCCAAAAAGTTTAATAACCTCCCCCAGTGGTTTAGTGGTATAGTTTTTAGCACACAGCTGCCATACAGCTCCAGAATCCTGGGTCTGAATCCTGGCCTGGCCAATGCCTGTGTAGAGTTAATACACATTCTCTACATGTAGATTTTTGCTCCTGACAGTTTCATTTTTATCCTTCAGTACATTCCAAAGATGTGCATGTTAGGATAAATGGCAACTGTAAAATGGCCCTGTTAGAATGAATGTTGCAGTATGCATGAAAAGTGCTATACAATGGACTAACACTATGTAGGTATGTTTGCTAAGTTCCTTTCCTGTACTGCCTGAATAGACACCAGCTCTCCACAACCATGAATTGGACAAGAAGAAGATGGCGTATGGTTGCATATTATGGTAAACAGATCTGGAATATTTTACTAAGTTGTGAGTCTACAAAATTCAGGAAGACTTTCAAATGTGTAAGCCTTGGAAAAAAAAGCTTCAATATTACCAGCAGAGTATCCAATGATTGGTTAACGCATAGTACTGTCAGCTTTGTTTTTTATGATCATTAACGCATAGTAGTGTCAGCTTTGTTTTTTATGATCAAAACAAATGTTATTATTATAAAATTTTGGATAAAGTACAAAACAAGACAAAACAAATCACACATACCACTACAAATATATCCAATGCCAATAGTGTCACTCTAAACCTCAACAGAAACCAGTAAGAGAAAGGCTTGTAGTATATGAGGGAGCATGTGCCTTTTGGAGGAGGACACACAAGTGACCTCAGTGAGCCCCAGAGATAGACAGAGAAGAAGAAAAGGAATTAAAAATTAGGGTAATAGAGTCTATTACTGGGCAAGATGAAGTTCCAAGCCACACTGCAGAGAGCTCAAGAAACATTGCAATAAGAAGATAGGATTTCTAAACACCCACAGTCTGAACATTTCCAGCATGAGACTGTCAAAGCCTTTTCTGCTATTCAAGTCAAGTCAAGTTGGGGAACATGCACTGGTACAGTGCGTTGCCACACCCACTACACGATGAAACAACTCAGGATCTCGGTTTGCAACCCCCCCAGTCCAGTCCCACCCTCCGGAAATGACCCTCTATCTGCCACAGCCAGGTGTAAGTGGGCGACCCCTTGGCCTGATCCAGCCACTCGGGTCCCCAACAATGAGGATCTTATGAGCCGGATCACCCTTGGGGAAACGTGCCACATGGCTGTAGTGCCATAACTGACGCTCCCTCACAATGCAGGTAATGTACCTCATTTAGGACTCCATGAGCAACCGCTCATTCGACACAAAGTCAAACCAACGATACCCAAGGATTTTCCGGAGAGACACAGTACCAAAGGAGTCCAGTCTTGATCTTGCAACCATATAGCAAGACAGGAAGCACCAGGACTCTAAAGACTTGGACCTTTGTCCTTTTGCATACAGTAGATATCGGGAGTGTCACACACCCCTTTCCAGCGACCTCATGACCCCACATGCTCTATCTACTGACTTCATAGGAACAGTCACCAGAGACATGAATGTCACTGCTAAGGTAAATAAACCTCTCAAAAAGGTCAACACTCTCTCCACAAACAGACACACTGCTGATGGCTATACCCAAGAGGTCATTAAAGGCCTGGATCTTGGTTTTTATC